>NC_060173.1:10994788-11194788 GCF_021184085.1 Oncorhynchus gorbuscha
GGATCTGAATTTGTAATAACAATCTTAAAACTAATAGAAATAAAAATGAATATAAAAACACAGAAGTATAATAACCTTGGTGTGTATTTTAATAATGAACCACATATAAATGACAGGTTAGCACATTGAAATGTTATCCCCCCCCCCTCTCCTAATAACACAGACCAAAACCAAAAGAAAAATCCAAGATCTCCTCAGCCCGACGGTTGGGTTTGAAGGTGAGCGTTGCATCCCATTGTCAACACAAGAAACACACAAGTCGTCTTACATTTGCGACATGAATGTTATATAAACAGAAAGCATGCCATAATGTGTAGCTCATGAACCCTGACCTCTTGTGACCCTTTTTAACATCTTTTGGATGTTAATGCTCCTATAGATCAGATTGCTGACAAGCTTTATGCTCCTTCCTAAAGATCAGTAGTTACCAGATTGCTGATTGTAGCTTTATTCTCCTGTAGATCAGATTGCTGACTGTAGCTTTATTCTCCTATAGATCAGATTGCTGACTAGCTAGCTTTATGCTCCTTCCTAAAGATCAGTAGTTACCAGATTGCTGATTGTAGCTTTATTCTCCTGTAGATCAGATTGCTGACTGTAGCTTTATTCTCCTGTAGATCAGATTGCTGACTTTAGCTTTATTCTCCTATAGATCAGATTTCTGACTGTAGCTTTATTCTCCTGTAGATCAGATTGCTGACTGTAGCTTTATTCTCCTATAGATCAGATTTCTGACTGTAGCTTTATTCTCCTGTAGATCAGATTGCTGACTAGCTATATGCTTCTTCCTAAAGATCAGTAGTTACCAGATTGCTGATTGTAGCTTTATTCTCCTGTAGATCAGATTGCTGACTGTAGCTTTATTCTCCTATAGATCAGATTGCTGACTGTAGCTTTATTCTCCTGTAGATCAGATTGCTGACTGTAGCTTTATTCTCCTATAGATCAGATTGCTGATTGTAGCTTTATCCTCCTATAGATCAGATTGCTGACTGTAGCTTTATTCTCCTGTAGATCAGATTGCTGACTGTAGCTTTATCCTCCTATAGATCAGATTGCTGACTGTAGCTTTATCCTCCTATAGATCAGATTGCTGACTGTAGCTTTATCCTCCTATAGATCAGATTGCTGATTGTAGCTGGCCAGATGCTAGAGGTTGAGGTGGAGGAGAAGAAGAGAGAAAGAGATGAAGCTCTGGCTGAGAGAGTCCCTCCTCTCAAACTGTCTGGCTTGTCTGTAGAGGAGCTCCAGGTATACACATTGTATAAACAAACTGTTATGAGTGCATTTATAATGCCATATAAGCCGGGCATAATGCGTTATAATGCACGACGCAGTTGAAATTCCTTACAGAAAGTGTAACAAAATCAAATATGATAAATGAGCTGTTTTTTGCTCTCTCGGCAGGATTTGTGCAGAGATCTGCACCATAAGATCGATGTGGTAGATGAGGAGCGATATGACGTGGGACTCAAAGTTACCAAAAATGACAAGGAGGTAGGATACCCCACAATTATTTGTAGAAAACAAATCATTCCAGAGGGAAATGACAAAAGATAAGTTGAAATGTTTTATAGATTATTGTATGTAAGGTATAGAATTGCTCCTGTGATATCATAAAAGGATTGCATTATTCCCCTAACATTTAAATCACTTCTACTTCTATCAGTCCAACATGCACCTTTTTTGAATGCTTGGACTGTACATTTGAAGTTGACACTGTTAAAACACTGCCTCCCGGTGGTTTTAAGTTTAAAACATACATTTAGAGCGAAAGTTAGCCTCAGTACATACTAGTTACTGTACAACTGGGAGGACTAAGTGTGCAAATTGGACTGATAGAAATATAGGCCCTGGTCCAAAGTAGTACGCTATAAAGGGAAAAGAGTACCGTTTGGGACGTAGACCATGTCAATGGTCACAGTTAATGTGCGACCCTTTGTTGTACCTCGAAAGTAGCTCAAATCCTGCTTACCGTGACTGTGATATGTGGCTGCTTCTCTCAGCTACTCTACGAGAAAAATAAACTCAAACATTTTTTCATCAGTCCACTGTTGATACAGTCCCAAAATGTTTTGCATGTCAGCAGTCAAGTTGTCAAGATATTGGACATTTCAAGAAGCAAAGTGTCACTTGTCACATAATCATGATGATATGGTAAGTGACACATCTTGAAAACTTGACTGATGACATGCCAAACATTTTGGGACTGTATCAACAGTGGACTAAGGATTTTTCCTTTAGGATGAACGCACTACCTATAAGTCACTCTGGATAAGAGCATCTACTAAATGTCTAAAATGTTAAAATGTCCTTTGTTCTTTGTGCTCTGCCAGATCCATGATTTAGGACTAAAGATCATTGAGCTGCAGAGCAAATTCAAGAAGCCAAACCTGAGGAGGGTGAAGATCTCAGCTGAAGCCATGCTCAGTGTTCTGCTTGGCTCCAAGCATAAGGAGACCATCGACTTCAAGTCCAACCTCAAGACAGTCAAGAAACCAGAGGAGAAGGTCAGACTGGTGCATGCCCGTTGTACTTCACCTGCAAGATGTCTACTTGCTTTTACATGTTATTTAGCTACTCTTACAGGCGGTTGAAATCTGAGAACCTCTTCATCTCTCGGACAAATTATGAACTTGTTGTTTATTCTCAAAGTAGTTTGTTTTCAATGATCGATTTAGTGTAGATAATACATTTCTGGTCCTCCCAGAAAGAAGAGGTCACCGACTGGCGTCAAAATGTGGATGCCATGTCTGGCATGGAGGGCAGAAAGAAGATGTTTGACGCTTGAAAGGTACACAAAACATTATCTCTACTGAGAAGATCAACATTCAACCTGCAGAGCCTTCAGAATGCATTCATACCCCTTTTGTTGTGTTACAGCCTGAATTTAAAATGGATTCAAAATGTTTCTGGTCCATCTATGCACAATACCCCATAATGACTAAGTCAAAACATGTTTTTAGACATTTTTGCAAATTTCTTGAAAATGAAATACCGAATTATCTCATTTACATCCGTAATCCCACCCCTGAGTGAATTCATGTTAGAATCACCTTTGACAGCGATTACTTTCTGGGTTAGTCTCTAAGCTTAAGCTTTATTTTTATCCCCCCAAACAACTCCCTAGTCCTTGCCGATGACAAACATACCCATAACATGATGCAGCCATGATTGGAAAATATGAAGAATGGTACTCAATGATGTGTTGATTTGAATTTGTCCCAAACATGACGCTTTGTATTCGGGACAATAAAGTACATTTCTTAGTTTTACCTTCGTTAAATTTCTCAGTTTAACCTTAGTGCCTTGTTGCAAACAGGATGCATATTTTGGGAATTTTTGCATTCTGTACAGGCTTCCTTCTTTTCCCTCTGTCAATTAGGTTAGTATTGTGGAGTAACTACAATGCAGTTGACCCATCCTCAGTGTTCTCCAATCACGGCCATTAAACTCTGTAACTGTTTTAAAATCACCATTGGTCTCATGGTGAAATCCCTAAGCGGTTTCCTTCCCCTCAGGCAACTAAGTTAGGAAGGAAGCCTGTATCTTTGTAATGACTGGGTATATTGATACACCATCCATAGGGTAATTCATAACTTTTACCATGCTCAAAGAGATATTCAATATCTGCATTTATATTTATTTTATTGAAAAAAAATCTAAAGTATCAATAGGTGCCCTTCTTTGTGAGGCGTTGGAAAATCTCCATGGTCTTTGTGGTTGAATTTGTTTGAAATTCACTGCTCAACTGAGGGACCTTACAGTTATCTGTATGTGTGTACAGAGATGAGGTAGGCATTCAAAAATCATGTTAAACACTATACTGCACACAGAGTCCATGCGACTTATTATGTGACTTGTTAAGCACATTTGTACTCCTGATTTTATTTAGGCCATAACAAAAAGTTATTATTTATTCAAGACATTTTAGATTTTCCTTTTTAATTAATGAATTTCAAAACGATTCTAAAAACATAATTCCACTTTGCCATTATGGGGATTTATAATTCCACATATGACATACAATCTCACTTTAATCCATTTTACATTCAGGCTGTAACACAAAACAATTTGTAAAAAGTCAAGGAGTGTGAATACTTACATACTGTAATGCATCATGTTTTGCAGATTAGTGATGATTATCACATTATCCTCCAACGATGGCTTTGATGATTGAAGATAAAAGACCATTCGACAGAGAGGGCAACTGAAGGTATGAAGAATAACTGTAGGAGATAACTGAGGGAACACATGGAGAAGAAAAATAAATAAATAAATACAAACATTTGTTCTTTTTTTGTACGTGAAATAAAGGTTTTGATTTAAATGACTGTATGAGAATGTTTAAGGGAAAACAGATAGTGTGTGTACAATAAACTTAATATTAGTGTGTTTGAGAAAATGCATTTCCTCATTTTCAATGCGTTTATGTAGGAGTTACAAGCCAATCCTTTTTTATTTGTAGTATTCCAAGTACAGTTTCTTGTTTGACGAACAAAATATTATCCTCAACTGCCTGATGATGGCAGTGTTAGCTTGAGGTCGGAGAACGTTGCTTCCACCCACTAAGTTTCTATTTCTCTCTATTATTGGTTGTCTACTGTACAAATGTACTATTGAATGTCTATATACACCCCATCAAGAATTACTTGTTTCAAAACTGATACCAATTAAATAAACAATTGTAAATCAACTGCTTGTGAAATGATTATGGGGGCATTATGGATTGCTGTGGTATGGGTTTGTGAAATGATTATGGGGGCATTATGGATTGCTGTGTTAGGGATTAGTGAAATGATTATGGGGGCATTATGGATTGCTGTGGTAGGGATTAGTGAAATGATTATGGGGGCATTATGGATTGCTGTGGTAGGGATTAGTGAAATGATTATGGGGGCATTATGGATTGCTGTGGTAGGGATTAGTGAAATGATTATGGGGGCATTATGGATTGCTGTGGTAGGGATAGGGCTTCAACCATTTTTTTTATTTGAGAGGGCTAGTCAAACAGCGGAAGACAGGACGGTACTCTTAATATACTCTCTGTATTTCGGAAGTAAATACTCTGGATATCCATTGGCTTGGGGTGTATATTGTACATTTACTGCCAATTTGTGCAAAATATAATATTTTTGACAGAGGTACACTACCGGTAAATTCCTTTATTTGGACTATTTCTACATTGTAGAATAATAGTGAAGACATCAAAACTATGAAATAACACATATGGAATCATGTAGTAACCAAAAAAGTGTTAAACAAATGAAAATATATTTGAGATTCTTCAAATAGCCACCCTTTGTCTTGATGACAGCTTTGTACACTCTTGCCATTCTCTCAACCTGATTCATGAGGTAGTCACCTGGAATGCATTTCAATTAACAGGTGTGCCTTCTTAAAAGTTAAGTTGTGGAATTTCTTTCCTTCTTAATGCGTTTGAGCCAATCAGTTGTGTTGTAACAAGGTAGCGGTGTTATACAGAAGAAAACCCTATTTGGTAATAGACCAAGTCCATATTATGTCAAGAACAGCTCAAATAAGCAAAGACAAATGACAGTCCATCATTAATTTAAGACATGAAGGTCAGTCAATCCGGAAAATGTCAAGAACTTTTAAAGTTTCTTCAAGTGTAGTCGTAAAAACCATCAAGTGCTATGATGAAACTGGCTCTCATGAGGACCGCCACAGGAAAGGATGACCCAGAGTTTCCTCTGCTGCAGAGAATATGTTCATTAGAGTTACCAGCCTCAGAAACTGCAGCCCAAATAAATGCTTCACATAGTTCAAGTAACAGACACATCTCAACATCAACTGTTCAGAGGAGAATCAGGCCTTCATGGTCAATTTGCTGCAAAGAAACCAATACTAAAGGACACCAAGAATAATAAGAAACTTGCTTGGGCCAAGAAACACAAACAATGGACATTAGACCGGTGGAAATTTGTCCTTGGTCTGGAGTCCAAATGAGAGATTTATGGTTCTAACTGCCGTGTCTTTGTGAGCCGCAGTGCAGATGAACAGATGATCTCTGCATGTGTATTTCCCACCGTAAAGCATGGATGAGGAGGTGTGATGGTGTGGGGGTGCTTTGCTGGTGACAATGTCTGTGATTTATTTAGAATTCAAGGCACACTTAACCAGCATGGCTACCACAGCATTTTGCAGTGATACGCCATCCCATCTGGTTTGGGCTTAGTGGGACTATCATTTGTTTTTCAATAGGACAATGACCCAACACACCTCCAGGCTGTGTAAGGGCTATTTACCAAGAAGGAGAGTGATGAAGTGCTGCATCAGATGACCTGACCTCCACAATCCCCCGACCTTAACCAAATTGAGATGGTTTAGGATGAGTCAGACCGCAAAGTGAAGGAAAAGCAGCCAACAAGTCCTCAGCATATGTGGGAACTGTTGGAAAAGCATTCCAGGTGATGCTGGTTGAGAGAATGCCAAGAGAGTGCACAGCTGTCATCAAGGCAAAGGGTGGCTATTTGAAGAATCACCAATATAAAATATATTTAGATTTGTTTAACAATTTTTTGGTTACTACATGATTCCATGTGTGTTATTTCAAAGTTTCAAAGTATTCTACAATGTAGAAATAGTAAAAATAAAGAAAAACCCATGAATGAGTAGGTGTTCTAAAACCTTTGACCGGTAGTGTACATCTATCTTTTAATTCTTATAATAAACCGTCCGGGTACAGTGTGGTCATTATTCATTTCCAAGCGACATGGCATTGCACAGTTAGTTATGTGACACGAATCAAATTATCTGAAGTGCTCTTGGTTGTGTTCACCAAATATAATGTATCACTTACATAGATTTATTTACGCTCTCAAATAACATGTAGTAGAATATAAAGTATCACCACTAAAACTCAAATCAAGTTACTATGTGTGGAAGGTCACACATAATAAGAATGGTGAGGACAGAGGGTCTATTTTGGTGATCCACTCACATGAGGTCCAGAATCTATATAGTAACCCACTTTTCATCCCTCCAGCCTCACAAAGACAACTAGTAACGTTACAGTAGCTTTTCTTCATCTGAAAGGTACGTTTCCAGTACTAACATAACGCCTCAAAGGAGGAAAGTGTCAAATCTGATTGTGGTAAAAGATTTTCTTTTGTGTATGTTTTTGACAGTAGCTTGCTGTCAGTGTGAGTAGATACCCCAACAAAGAGATGTCAAGTTGAAGTTGAAGTTTGTGCATGTGATTTATGTCAGGAGTGTTTTAGTTTGCCAACAATTTCTATTGCAATCGGGTAAGACCAGAACTTTATTGCATTTTTTGTTTTCATGGTAAATTTCATGGTAATTTTATGAATTGGCAAACAACCAGAGAATTGTTTTCTGTTATGTATGTTTGATATATGTGATTTTTGTGAGATATTATAGTAGATCGCTAACCAGTTTAGCTATTTGAGCTCATAACTCCATCTCCATTTGTGTGTACAATTCATGCAGTCTAATGTCTACAATACTAAAAATGAGATCTCTTGGGAGAAGACTTTTCTTCATCAAGTTATAAATCTGCATACTAGCATTCTTTGATAATACCCCAAATACTAAACACTAGTCAGATATGTTTCTAAATCCTAAATTAAACACGGAATAAAATAAAGACAAAATACTACTCTGACAGATTTATTGTGTGTTAACAGAACTGACTTTCAACCATTATTTTATTTCTGCAAGGTCATGTATTTTAGTTGTATGTTGTATGATTTTATTACAGTCATTTGCTGTAGTTAAAGAAATAAGATTATTTTTATTTGATAATCTGCTAGAATAGATTGGAATATTATCCACATGAACTAAATGTATTGTTTTATGTATGTTTTATCTAAAATAGTTTAGCTATAGTTTGGCGTGCTAGAAACTGTCCGTAATAAAATAAGCTGTCTGTAATATGAGGTAGTTTTGAAAACGTCTTTCAGTCTGTTGTAACTGTTGAACTTTTTTACATTGTGAAATATGTAGGAGACACAGAGAACCACAACCATGTCTGAAGCGTAAGTATCGACGTCTCATATTTCATTGCATTGCTGTCAACATATACAGTGACTTTAGAAAGTGTACATCCCCTTGAACTTGATCCACATTTAGTTGTATTACAAAGTGGGATTGAAATAGATTTAATTGTATTTTTTTGTCATTGATCCACACAAAATACTCGAAGTGAAAGTAAAATTATAATTGTTTTTGACATATTAATACAAAATATAGTCGTTGCGTAAGTATTCAACCGTTTGTTTAAGCCTAAATGAGTTCAGAAGTCAAATGTGGCTTAACAAATCATATGATAAGTTATATGGACTCCCTCTGTATGAAGTAATAGGGGGTGACATAATGACTAACCCTTCCTCTGTCCCCCATACATACAACATATGTAAGGTCCCGCAGTCAAGTATTGAATTTCAAACCCAGATTCAACTACAAAGACCAGGGAGCTTTTCGAAAACCTCATAAATAAAGGCAGTGATTGGTAGACGGGTAACAATAACAAATAAGCCATTGTATATATCTTTAAGCATGGTCAAGTTAATAAATATGATTATGTATTAAACCACGCAGACAACTCAAAGATACAGTCGTCTTTCTGAACTGAGCTGCAGGACAGGAAGGAAACTGCTGAGGGACGTCACCATGAGGCCATTGGACATTTTTAATCAGTTACAGAGTGCAATGGCCGTAATTGTAACGATTGTCGGTGGAAGAAGGTGAGGACCAAGGTGCTGGGTGGTACGTGTTCAGCATTCTATTAAATAGAACTGAACACTAAATACAAAGTAATAAACCCACAACCGGAACAGCTCCGTCAGGTGCAACACCCACTAAACAGAACATAACTACCCACAACCGGAACAGCTCCGTCAGGTGCAACACCCACTAAACAGAACATAACTACCCACAACCGGAACAGCTCCGTCAGGTGCAACACCCACTAAACAGAACATAACTACCCACAACCGGAACAGCTCCGTCAGGTGCAACACCCACTAAACAGAACATAACTACCCACAACCGGAACAGCTCCGTCAGGTACAACACCCACTAAACAGAACATAACTACCCACAACCGGAACAGCTCCGTCAGGTGCAACACCCACTAAACAGAACATAACTACCCACAACCGGAACAGCTCCGTCAGGTACAACACCCACTAAACAGAACATAACTACCCACAACCGGAACAGCTCCGTCAGGTACAACACCCACTAAACAGAACATAACTACCCACAACCGGAACAGCTCCGTCAGGTACAACACCCACTAAACAGAACATAACTACCCACAACCGGAACAGCTCCGTCAGGTGCAACACCCACTAAACAGAACATAACTACCCACAACCGGAACAGCTCCGTCAGGTGCAACACCCACTAAACAGAACATAACTACCCACAACCGGAACAGCTCCGTCAGGTGCAACACCCACTAAACAGAACATAACTACCCACAACCGGAACAGCTCCGTCAGGTACAACACCCACTAAACAGAACATAACTACCCACAACCGGAACAGCTCCGTCAGGTACAACACCCACTAAACAGAACATAACTACCCACAACCGGAACAGCTCCGTCAGGTACAACACCCACTAAACAGAACATAACTACCCACAACCGGAACAGCTCCGTCAGGTACAACACCCACTAAACAGAACATAACTACCCACAACCGGAACAGCTCCGTCAGGTACAACACCCACTAAACAGAACATAACTACCCACAACCGGAACAGCTCCGTCAGGTGCAACACCCACTAAACAGAACATAACTACCCACAACGGAACAGCTCCGTCAGGTACAACACCCACTAAACAGAACATAACTACCCACAACCGGAACAGCTCCGTCAGGTGCAACACCCACTAAACAGAACATAACTACCCACAACCGGAACAGCTCCGTCAGGTGCAACACCCACTAAACAGAACATAACTACCCACAACCGGAACAGCTCCGTCAGGTGCAACACCCACTAAACAGAACATAACTACCCACAACCGGAACAGCTCCGTCAGGTGCAACACCCACTAAACAGAACATAACTACCCACAACCGAACAGCTCCGTCAGGTGCAACACCCACTAAACAGAACATAACTACCCACAACCGGAACAGCTCCGTCAGGTGCAACACCCACTAAACAGAACATAACTACCCACAACCGGAACAGCTCCGTCAGGTGCAACACCCACTAAACAGAACATAACTACCCACAACCGGAACAGCTCCGTCAGGTACAACACCCACTAAACAGAACATAACTACCCACAACCGGAACAGCTCCGTCAGGTACAACACCCACTAAACAGAACATAACTACCCACAACCGGAACAGCTCCGTCAGGTGCAACACCCACTAAACAGAACATAACTACCCACAACCGAACAGCTCCGTCAGGTGCAACACCCACTAAACAGAACATAACTACCCACAACCGGAACAGCTCCGTCAGGTGCAACACCCACTAAACAGAACATAACTACCCACAACCGGAACAGCTCCGTCAGGTGCAACACCCACTAAACAGAACATAACTACCCACAACCGGAACAGCTCCGTCAGGTACAACACCCACTAAACAGAACATAACTACCCACAACCGGAACAGCTCCGTCAGGTACAACACCCACTAAACAGAACATAACTACCCACAACCGGAACAGCTCCGTCAGGTACAACACCCACTAAACAGAACATAACTACCCACAACCGGAACAGCTCCGTCAGGTACAACACCCACTAAACAGAACATAACTACCCACAACCGGAACAGCTCCGTCAGGTGCAACACCCACTAAACAGAACATAACTACCCACAACCGGAACAGCTCCGTCAGGTGCAACACCCACTAAACAGAACATAACTACCCACAACCGGAACAGCTCCGTCAGGTGCAACACCCACTAAACAGAACATAACTACCCACAACCGGAACAGCTCCGTCAGGTACAACACCCACTAAACAGAACATAACTACCCACAACCGGAACAGCTCCGTCAGGTACAACACCCACTAAACAGAACATAACTACCCACAACCGGAACAGCTCCGTCAGGTACAACACCCACTAAACAGAACATAACTACCCACAACCGGAACAGCTCCGTCAGGTACAACACCCACTAAACAGAACATAACTACCCACAACCGGAACAGCTCCGTCAGGTACAACACCCACTAAACAGAACATAACTACCCACAACCGGAACAGCTCCGTCAGGTGCAACACCCACTAAACAGAACATAACTACCCACAACCGGAACAGCTCCGTCAGGTGCAACACCCACTAAACAGAACATAACTACCCACAACCGGAACAGCTCCGTCAGGTACAACACCCACTAAACAGAACATAACTACCCACAACCGGAACAGCTCCGTCAGGTGCAACACCCACTAAACAGAACATAACTACCCACAACCGGAACAGCTCCGTCAGGTGCAACACCCACTAAACAGAACATAACTACCCACAACCGGAACAGCTCCGTCAGGTACAACACCCACTAAACAGAACATAACTACCCACAACCGGAACAGCTCCGTCAGGTGCAACACCCACTAAACAGAACATAACTACCCACAACCGGAACAGCTCCGTCAGGTACAACACCCACTAAACAGAACATAACTACCCACAACCGGAACAGCTCCGTCAGGTGCAACACCCACTAAACAGAACATAACTACCCACAACCGTAACAGCTCCGTCAGGTGCAACACCCACTAAACAGAACATAACTACCCACAACCGTAACAGCTCCGTCAGGTACAACACCCACGAAACAGAACATAACTACCCACAACCGGAACAGCTCCGTCAGGTACAACACCCACTAAACAGAACATAACTACCCACAACCGGAACAGCTCCGTCAGGTACAACACCCACTAAACAGAACATAACTACCCACAACCGGAACAGCTCCGTCAGGTGCAACACCCACTAAACAGAACATAACTACCCACAACCGGAACAGCTCCGTCAGGTGCAACACCCACTAAACAGAACATAACTACCCACAACCGGAACAGCTCCGTCAGGTACAACACCCACTAAACAGAACATAACTACCCACAACCGGAACAGCTCCGTCAGGTGCAACACCCACTAAACAGAACATAACTACCCACAACCGGAACAGCTCCGTCAGGTGCAACACCCACTAAACAGAACATAACTACCCACAACCGGAACAGCTCCACTAAACAGCTCCGTCAGGTACAACACCCACTAAACAGAACATAACTACCCACAACCGAACAGCTCCGTCAGGTACAACACCCACTAAACAGAACATAACTACCCACAACCGGAACAGCTCCGTCAGGTACAACACCCACTAAACAGAACATAACTACCCACAACCGGAACAGCTCCGTCAGGTACAACACCCACTAAACAGAACATAACTACCCACAACCGGAACAGCTCCGTCAGGTACAACACCCACTAAACAGAACATAACTACCCACAACCGGAACAGCTCCGTCAGGTGCAACACCCACTAAACAGAACATAACTACCCACAACCGGAACAGCTCCGTCAGGTGCAACACCCACTAAACAGAACATAACTACCCACAACCGAACAGCTCCGTCAGGTACAACACCCACTAAACAGAACATAACTACCCACAACCGGAACAGCTCCGTCAGGTACAACACCCACTAAACAGAACATAACTACCCACAACCGGAACAGCTCCGTCAGGTACAACACCCACTAAACAGAACATAACTACCCACAACCGGAACAGCTCCGTCAGGTACAACACCCACTAAACAGAACATAACTACCCACAACCGGAACAGCTCCGTCAGGTACAACACCCACTAAACAGAACATAACTACCCACAACCGGAACAGCTCGTCAGGTGCAACACCCACTAAACAGAACATAACTACCCACAACCGGAACAGCTCCGTCAGGTGCAACACCCACTAAACAGAACATAACTACCCACAACCGGAACAGCTCTAAACAGTCAGGTACAACACCCACTAAACAGAACATAACTACCCACAACCGGAACAGCTCCGTCAGGTACAACACCCACTAAACAGAACATAACTACCCACAACCGGAACAGCTCCGTCAGGTGCAACACCCACTAAACAGAACATAACTACCCACAACCGGAACAGCTCCGTCAGGTGCAACACCCACTAAACAGAACATAACTACCCACAACCGGAACAGCTCCGTCAGGTACAACACCCACTAAACAGAACATAACTACCCACAACCGGAACAGCTCCGCTCAGGTGCAACACCCACTAAACAGAACATAACTACCCACAACCGGAACAGCTCCGTCAGGTACAACACCCACTAAACAGAACATAACTACCCACAACCGGAACAGCTCCGTCAGGTGCAACACCCACTAAACAGAACATAACTACCCACAACCGAAACAGCTCCGTCAGGTGCAACACCCACTAAACAGAACATAACTACCCACAACCGGAACAGCTCCGCACCCACTAAACAGTCAGGTACAACACCCACTAAACAGAACATAACTACCCACAACCGGAACAGTTCCGTCAGGTGCAACACCCACTAAACAGAACATAACTACCCACAACCGGAACAGCTCCGTCAGGTGCAGCACCCACTAAACAGAACATAACTACCCACAACCGGAACAGCTCCGTCAGGTGCAACACCCACTAAACAGAACATAACTACCCACAACCGGAACAGCTCCGTCAGGTGCAACACCCACTAAACAGAAAATAACTACCCACAACCGGAACAGCTCCGTCAGGTACAACACCCACTAAACAGAACATAACTACCCACAACCGGAACAGCTCCGTCAGGTACAACACCCACTAAACAGAACATAACTACCCACAACCGGAACAGCTCCGTCAGGTGCAACACCCACTAAACAGAACATAACTACCCACAACCGGAACAGCTCCGTCAGGTGCAACACCCACTAAACAGAACATAACTACCCACAACCGGAACAGCTCCGTCAGGTGCAACACCCACTAAACAGAACATAACTACCCACAACCGGAACAGCTCCGTCAGGTGCAACACCCACTAAACAGAACATAACTACCCACAACCGGAACAGCTCCGTCAGGTACAACACCCACTAAACAGAACATAACTACCCACAACCGGAACAGCTCCGTCAGGTACAACACCCACTAAACAGAACATAACTACCCACAACCGGAACAGCTCCGTCAGGTACAACACCCACTAAACAGAACATAACTACCCACAACCGGAACAGCTCCGTCAGGTACAACACCCACTAAACAGAACATAACTACCCACAACCGGAACAGCTCCGTCAGGTACAACACCCACTAAACAGAACATAACTACCCACAACCGGAACAGCTCGTCAGGTGCAACACCCACTAAACAGAACATAACTACCCACAACCGGAACAGCTCCGTCAGGTGCAACACCCACTAAACAGAACATAACTACCCACAACCGGAACAGCTCCGTCAGGTACAACACCCACTAAACAGAACATAACTACCCACAACCGGAACAGCTCCGTCAGGTACAACACCCACTAAACAGAACATAACTACCCACAACCGGAACAGCTCCGTCAGGTGCAACACCCACTAAACAGAACATAACTACCCACAACCGAAACAGCTCCGTCAGGTACAACACCCACTAAACAGAACATAACTACCCACAACCGAACAGCTCCGTCAGGTACAACACCCACTAAACAGAACATAACTACCCCCACAACCGGAACAGCTCCATCAGGTGCAACACCCACTAAACAGAACATAACTACCCACAACCGGAACAGCTCCGTCAGGTGCAACACCCACTAAACAGAACATAACTACCCACAACCGGAACAGCTCCGTCAGGTGCAACACCCACTAAACAGAACATAACTACCCACAACCGGAACAGCTCCGTCAGGTGCAACACCCACTAAACAGAAAATAACTACCCACAACCGGAACAGCTCCGTCAGGTACAACACCCACTAAACAGAACATAACTACCCACAACCGGAACAGCTCCGTCAGGTACAACACCCACTAAACAGAACATAACTACCCACAACCGGAACAGCTCCGTCAGGTGCAACACCCACTAAACAGAACATAACTACCCACAACCGAACAGCTCCGTCAGGTGCAACACCCACTAAACAGAACATAACTACCCACAACCGAACAGCTCCGTCAGGTGCAACACCCACTAAACAGAACATAACTACCCACAACCAGTTCCGGTGCAACACCCACTAAACAGCTCCAACCAGAACAGTGCAACACCCACTAAACAGAACATAACTACCCACAACCGGAACAGCTCCGTCAGGTACAACACCCACTAAACAGAACATAACTACCCACAACCGGAACAGCTCCGTCAGGTACAACACCCACTAAACAGAACATAACTACCCACAACCGGAACAGCTCCGTCAGGTACAACACCCACTAAACAGAACATAACTACCCACAACCGGAACAGCTCCGTCAGGTACAACACCCACTAAACAGAACATAACTACCCACAACCGGAACAGCTCCGTCAGGTACAACACCCACTAAACAGAACATAACTACCCACAACCGGAACAGCTCCGTCAGGTACAACACCCACTAAACAGAACATAACTACCCACAACCGGAACAGCTCCGTCAGGTGCAACACCCACTAAACAGAACATAACTACCCACAACCGGAACAGCTCCGTCAGGTGCAACACCCACTAAACAGAACATAACTACCCACAACCGGAACAGCTCCGTCAGGTACAACACCCACTAAACAGAACATAACTACCCACAACCGGAACAGCTCCGTCAGGTACAACACCCACTAAACAGAACATAACTACCCACAACCGGAACAGCTCCGTCAGGTACAACACCCACTAAACAGAACATAACTACCCACAACCGGAACAGCTCCGTCAGGTACAACACCCACTAAACAGAACATAACTACCCACAACCGGAACAGCTCCGTCAGGTACAACACCCACTAAACAGAACATAACTACCCACAACCGGAACAG
The DNA here is from genome assembly GCF_021184085.1 of Oncorhynchus gorbuscha. Taxonomy (NCBI): domain Eukaryota; kingdom Metazoa; phylum Chordata; class Actinopteri; order Salmoniformes; family Salmonidae; genus Oncorhynchus; species Oncorhynchus gorbuscha. Next base: position 11,010,866 of record NC_060173.1, read on the forward strand.
CTCCGTCAGGTGCAACACCCACTAAACAGAACATAACTACCCACAACCGGAACAGCTCCGTCAGGTGCAACACCCACTAAACAGAACATAACTACCCACAACCGGAACAGCTCCGTCAGGTGCAACACCCACTAAACAGAACATAACTACCCACAACCGGAACAGCTCCGTCAGGTGCAACACCCACTAAACAGAACATAACTACCCACAACCGGAACAGCTCCGTCAGGTACAACACCCACTAAACAGAACATAACTACCCACAACCGGAACAGCTCCGTCAGGTGCAACACCCACTAAACAGAACATAACTACCCACAACCGAAACAGCTCCGTCAGGTGCAACACCCACTAAACAGAACATAACTACCCACAACCGGAACAGCTCCGTCAGGTACAACACCCACTAAACAGAACATAACTACCCACAACCGGAACAGCTCCGTCAGGTGCAACACCCACTAAACAGAACATAACTACCCACAACCGGAACAGCTCCGTCAGGTGCAACACCCACTAAACAGAACATAACTACCCACAACCGGAACAGCTCCGTCAGGTGCAACACCCACTAAACAGAACATAACTACCCACAACCGGAACAGCTCCGTCAGGTACAACACCCACTAAACAGAAAATAACTACCCACAACCGGAACAGCTCCGTCAGGTACAACACCCACTAAACAGAACATAACTACCCACAACCGGAACAGCTCCGTCAGGTACAACACCCACTAAACAGAACATAACTACCCACAACCGGAACAGCTCCGTCAGGTACAACACCCACTAAACAGAACATAACTACCCACAACCGGAACAGCTCCGTCAGGTGCAACACCCACTAAACAGAACATAACTACCCACAACCGGAACAGCTCCGTCAGGTGCAACACCCACTAAACAGAACATAACTACCCACAACCGGAACAGCTCCGTCAGGTACAACACCCACTAAACAGAACATAACTACCCACAACCGGAACAGCTCCGTCAGGTACAACACCCACTAAACAGAACATAACTACCCACAACCGGAACAGCTCCGTCAGGTACAACACCCACTAAACAGAACATAACTACCCACAACCGGAACAGCTCCGTCAGGTACAACACCCACTAAACAGAACATAACTACCCACAACCGGAACAGCTCCGTCAGGTGCAACACCCACTAAACAGAACATAACTACCCACAACCGGAACAGCTCCGTCAGGTACAACACCCACTAAACAGAACATAACTACCCACAACCGGAACAGCTCCGTCAGGTGCAACACCCACTAAACAGAACATAACTACCCACAACCGGAACAGCTCCGTCAGGTGCAACACCCACTAAACAGAACATAACTACCCACAACCGGAACAGCTCCGTCAGGTGCAACACCCACTAAACAGAACATAACTACCCACAACCGGAACAGCTCCGTCAGGTGCAACACCCACTAAACAGAACATAACTACCCACAACCGGAACAGCTCCGTCAGGTACAACACCCACTAAACAGAACATAACTACCCACAACCGGAACAGCTCCGTCAGGTGCAACACCCACTAAACAGAACATAACTACCCACAACCGGAACAGCTCCGTCAGGTGCAACACCCACTAAACAGAACATAACTACCCACAACCGGAACAGCTCCGTCAGGTGCAACACCCACTAAACAGAACATAACTACCCACAACCGGAACAGCTCCGTCAGGTGCAACACCCACTAAACAGAACATAACTACCCACAACCGGAACAGCTCCGTCAGGTGCAACACCCACTAAACAGAACATAACTACCCACAACCGGAACAGCTCCGTCAGGTGCAACACCCACTAAACAGAACATAACTACCCACAACCGGAACAGCTCCGTCAGGTACAACACCCACTAAACAGAACATAACTACCCACAACCGGAACAGCTCCGTCAGGTACAACACCCACTAAACAGAACATAACTACCCACAACCGAAACAGCTCCGTAAACAGAACAACACCCACTAAACAGAACATAACTAAACAGAACATAACCCACAACCGGAACAGCTCCGTCAGGTACAACACCCACTAAACAGAACATAACTACCCACAACCGGAACAGCTCCGTCAGGTGCAACACCCACTAAACAGAACATAACTACCCACAACCGGAACAGCTCCGTCAGGTACAACACCCACTAAACAGAACATAACTACCCACAACCGGAACAGCTCCGTCAGGTACAACACCCACTAAACAGAACATAACTACCCACAACCGGAACAGCTCCGTCAGGTACAACACCCACTAAACAGAACATAACTACCCACAACCAGGAACACCCACTAAACAGAACATAACTACCCACAACCGGAACAGCTCCGTCCAGGTACAACACCCACTAAACAGAACATAACTACCCACAACCGGAACAGCTCCGTCAGGTACAACACCCACTAAACAGAACATAACTACCCACAACCGGAACAGCTCCGTCAGGTACAACACCCACTAAACAGAACATAACTACCCACAACCGGAACAGCTCCGTCAGGTGCAACACCCACTAAACAGAACATAACTACCCACAACCGGAACAGCTCCGTCAGGTGCAACACCCACTAAACAGAACATAACTACCCACAACCGGAACAGCTCCGTCAGGTACAACACCCACTAAACAGAACATAACTACCCACAACCGGAACAGCTCCGTCAGGTACAACACCCACTAAACAGAACATAACTACCCACAACCGGAACAGCTCCGTCAGGTGCAACACCCACTAAACAGAACATAACTACCCACAACCGGAACAGCTCCGTCAGGTGCAACACCCACTAAACAGAACATAACTACCCACAACCGGTACAACACCCACTAAACAGCTCAACCGGAACAGTCAGGTACAACACCCACTAAACAGAACATAACTACCCACAACCGGAACAGCTCCGTCAGGTGCAACACCCACTAAACAGAACATAACTACCCACAACCGGAACAGCTCCGTCAGGTACAACACCCACTAAACAGAACATAACTACCCACAACCGGAACAGCTCCGTCAGGTGCAACACCCACTAAACAGAACATAACTACCCACAACCGAAACAGCTCCGTCAGGTACAACACCCACTAAACAGAACATAACTACCCACAACCGGAACAGCTCCGTCAGGTACAACACCCACTAAACAGAACATAACTACCCACAACCGAACAGTTCCGTCAGGTGCAACACCCACTAAACAGAACATAACTACCCACAACCGGAACAGCTCCGTCAGGTGCAACACCCACTAAACAGAACATAACTACCACAACCGGAACAGCTCCGTCAGGTGCAACACCCACTAAACAGAACATAACTACCCACAACCGAAACAGCTCCGTCAGGTGCAACACCCACTAAACAGAACATAACTACCCACAACCGGAACAGCTCCGTCAGGTACAACACCCACTAAACAGAACATAACTACCCACAACCGGAACAGCTCCGTCAGGTGCAACACCCACTAAACAGAACATAACTACCCACAACCGGAACAGCTCCGTCAGGTGCAACACCCACTAAACAGAACATAACTACCCACAACCGAACAGCTCCGTCAGGTGCAACACCCACTAAACAGAACATAACTACCCACAACCGGAACAGCTCCGTCAGGTGCAACACCCACTAAACAGAAAATAACTACCCACAACCGGAACAGCTCCGTCAGGTACAACACCCACTAAACAGAACATAACTACCCACAACCGGAACAGCTCCGTCAGGTACAACACCCACTAAACAGAACATAACTACCCACAACCGGAACAGCTCCGTCAGGTGCAACACCCACTAAACAGAACATAACTACCCACAACCGGAACAGCTCCGTCAGGTGCAACACCCACTAAACAGAACATAACTACTCACAACCGGAACAGCTCCGTCAGGTGCAACACCCACTAAACAGAACATAACTACCCACAACCGAACAGCTCCGTCAGGTGCAACACCCACTAAACAGAACATAACTACCCACAACCGGAACAGCTCCGTCAGGTACAACACCCACTAAACAGAACATAACTACCCACAACCGGAACAGCTCCGTCAGGTACAACACCCACTAAACAGAACATAACTACCCACAACCGGAACAGCTCCGTCAGGTACAACACCCACTAAACAGAACATAACTACCCACAACCGGAACAGCTCCGTCAGGTACAACACCCACTAAACAGAACATAACTACCCACAACCGGAACAGCTCCGTCAGGTACAACACCCACTAAACAGAACATAACTACCCACAACCGGAACAGCTCCGTCAGGTGCAACACCCACTAAACAGAACATAACTACCCACAACCGGAACAGCTCCGTCAGGTACAACACCCACTAAACAGAACATAACTACCCACAACCGGAACAGCTCCGTCAGGTGCAACACCCACTAAACAGAACATAACTACCCACAACCGGAACAGCTCCGTCAGGTGCAACACCCACTAAACAGAACATAACTACCCACAACCGGAACAGCTCCGTCAGGTGCAACACCCACTAAACAGAACATAACTACCCACAACCGGAACAGCTCCGTCAGGTACAACACCCACTAAACAGAACATAACTACCCACAACCGGAACAGCTCCGTCAGGTACAACACCCACTAAACAGAACATAACTACCCACAACCGGAACAGCTCCGTCAGGTACAACACCCACTAAACAGAACATAACTACCCACAACCGGAACAGCTCCGTCAGGTGCAACACCCACTAAACAGAACATAACTACCCACAACCGGAACAGCTCCGTCAGGTACAACACCCACTAAACAGAACATAACTACCCACAACCGGAACAGCTCCGTCAGGTGCAACACCCACTAAACAGAACATAACTACCCACAACCGGAACAGCTCCGTCAGGTGCAACACCCACTAAACAGAACATAACTACCCACAACCGGAACAGCTCCGTCAGGTACAACACCCACTAAACAGAACATAACTACCCACAACCGGAACAGCTCCGTCAGGTACAACACCCACTAAACAGAACATAACTACCCACAACCGGAACAGCTCCGTCAGGTACAACACCCACTAAACAGAACATAACTACCCACAACCGGAACAGCTCCGTCAGGTACAACACCCACTAAACAGAACATAACTACCCACAACCGGAACAGCTCCGTCAGGTGCAACACCCACTAAACAGAACATAACTACCCACAACCGGAACAGCTCCGTCAGGTGCAACACCCACTAAACAGAACATAACTACCCACAACCGGAACAGCTCCGTCAGGTGCAACACCCACTAAACAGAACATAACTACCCACAACCGGAACAGCTCCGTCAGGTACAACACCCACTAAACAGAACATAACTACCCACAACCGGAACAGCTCCGTCAGGTACAACACCCACTAAACAGAACATAACTACCCACAACCGGAACAGCTCCGAACATAACTACCCACAACCGAAACAGGTACAACACCCACTAAACAGAACATAACTACCCACAACCGGAACAGCTCCGTCAGGTACAACACCCACTAAACAGAACATAACTACCCACAACCGGAACAGCTCCGTCAGGTACAACACCCACTAAACAGAACATAACTACCCACAACCGGAACAGCTCCGTCAGGTGCAACACCCACTAAACAGAACATAACTACCCACAACCGGAACAGCTCCGTCAGGTGCAACACCCACTAAACAGAACATAACTACCCACAACCGGAACAGCTCCGTCAGGTGCAACACCCACTAAACAGAACATAACTACCCACAACCGGAACAGCTCCGTCAGGTACAACACCCACTAAACAGAACATAACTACCCACAACCGGAACAGCTCCGTCAGGTGCAACACCCACTAAACAGAACATAACTACCCACAACCGGAACAGCTCCGTCAGGTACAACACCCACTAAACAGAACATAACTACCCACAACCGGAACAGCTCCGTCAGGTACAACACCCACTAAACAGAACATAACTACCCACAACCGGAACAGCTCCGTCAGGTGCAACACCCACTAAACAGAACATAACTACCCACAACCGGAACAGCTCCGTCAGGTACAACACCCACTAAACAGAACATAACTACCCACAACCGGAACAGCTCCGTCAGGTGCAACACCCACTAAACAGAACATAACTACCCACAACCGGAACAGCTCCGTCAGGTACAACACCCACTAAACAGAACATAACTACCCACAACCGGAACAGCTCCGTCAGGTGCAACACCCACTAAACAGAACATAACTACCCACAACCGGAACAGCTCCGTCAGGTACAACACCCACTAAACAGAACATAACTACCCACAACCAGGGCAACACCCACTAAACAGCTCCGTCAGGTACAACACCCACTAAACAGAACATAACTACCCACAACCGGAACAGCTCCGTCAGGTACAACACCCACTAAACAGAACATAACTACCCACAACCGGAACAGCTCCGTCAGGTGCAACACCCACTAAACAGAACATAACTACCCACAACCGGAACAGCTCCGTCAGGTGCAACACCCACTAAACAGAACATAACTACCCACAACCGGAACAGCTCCGTCAGGTACAACACCCACTAAACAGAACATAACTACCCACAACCGGAACAGCTCCGTCAGGTGCAACACCCACTAAACAGAACATAACTACCCACAACCGGAACAGCTCCGTCAGGTACAACACCCACTAAACAGAACATAACTACCCACAACCGGAACAGCTCCGTCAGGTACAACACCCACTAAACAGAACATAACTACCCACAACCGGAACAGCTCCGGTGCAACACCCACTAAACAGCTCCGTCAGGTACAACACCCACTAAACAGAACATAACTACCCACAACCGGAACAGCTCCGTCAGGTACAACACCCACTAAACAGAACATAACTACCCACAACCGGAACAGCTCCGTCAGGTGCAACACCCACTAAACAGAACATAACTACCCACAACCGGAACAGCTCCGTCAGGTACAACACCCACTAAACAGAACATAACTACCCACAACCGGAACAGCTCCGTCAGGTGCAACACCCACTAAACAGAACATAACTACCCACAACCGGAACAGCTCCGTCAGGTGCAACACCCACTAAACAGAACATAACTACCCACAACCGGAACAGCTCCGTCAGGTGCAACACCCACTAAACAGAACATAACTACCCACAACCGGAACAGCTCCGTCAGGTGCAACACCCACTAAACAGAACATAACTACCCACAACCGGAACAGCTCCGTCAGGTGCAACACCCACTAAACAGAACATAACTACCCACAACCGGAACAGCTCCGTCAGGTGCAACACCCACTAAACAGAACATAACTACCCACAACCGGAACAGCTCCGTCAGGTGCAACACCCACTAAACAGAACATAACTACCCACAACCGGAACAGCTCCGTCAGGTGCAACACCCACTAAACAGAACATAACTACCCACAACCGGAACAGCTCCGTCAGGTGCAACACCCACTAAACAGAACATAACTACCCACAACCGGAACAGCTCCGTCAGGTGCAACACCCACTAAACAGAACATAACTACCCACAACCGGAACAGCTCCGTCAGGTGCAACACCCACTAAACAGAACATAACTACCCACAACCGGAACAGCTCCGTCAGGTGCAACACCCACTAAACAGAACATAACTACCCACAACCGAAACAGCTCCGTCAGGTGCAACACCCACTAAACAGAACATAACTACCCACAACCGAAACAGCTCCGTCAGGTGCAACACCCACTAAACAGAACATAACTACCCACAACCGAAACAGCTCCGTCAGGTGCAACACCCACTAAACAGAACATAACTACCCACAACCGAAACAGCTCCGTCAGGTGCAACACCCACTAAACAGAACATAACTACCCACAACCGGAACAGCTCCGTCAGGTGCAACACTAAACAGAACATAACTACCCACAACCGAAACAGCTCCGTCAGGTGCAACACCCACTAAACAGAACATAACTACCCACAACCGAAACAGCTCCGTCAGGTGCAACACCCACTAAACAGAACATAACTACCCACAAAACCCATGTGGGCAAGAGCTACCTAAGTATGGTTCTCAATCCGAGACAACGACAGACAGCTGTCCCTGATTGAGAACCATACCCGGCCAAAAACAAAGAAATACAAAAACATAGAAAAAAGAACATAGAACGCCCACCCTAGTCACACACTGGCTTAACCAAAATAGAGAATAAAAAGCCTCTCTATGGCCAGGGCGTGACAATAATGGGAGAAAAATGAGGATAGATCAACAGCATTTCAGTGACTCCACAAAATTGACCTAAATCACAGAGTGAAAAGAAGAATATAAATATACAGAATACATGCATATGTACTGTATGCAATAAGCCACTAAAGTAATACTGGAAAAAAAACATGGCAAAGGAATACACTTTTTGGCATAAATGCAATGTCTTATGTTTGGGCAAATACAACACAACACATCACTGAGTAACTGTCTTCTTATTCTCAAGCATGGTGGTGGCTGCATCATGGTATGGGTATGCTTGACATTGGCAAATACAGGGAAGTTTTTCAGGATGAAAAGAAATAGGATGTAGCTAAGCACAGGCAAAATCCTAGAGGAAAATCTGCTTCAGTTTGGGAGAGGAATTCCCTTTTCAGCAGGACAATAACAAACAAAAGCCAAATCTACACTGGAGTTGCTTACCAAGAAGGCAGCGCATTTTCCTGAGAAGCCCAGTTTTGAATTTAAATCCGTTTTGAAATCTATGGCAAGACCTGAACATTACTGTGTAGACATGATCACCAACACCTTGACAGACAGAGCTTGAAGAATTTTTAAAACACTAAATGGGAAAATATTACACAATAGAGGTGTGTAATGGTCTTGTGAGACAAGAAGACTTGTAGCTGTAATCGCCACCTCAGGTGTTTCTAGCATGCATTGACTCTGGTTTGAATACTTTATTAGTGTTTTTATTTTTCATTCATATTTAATAAATGTTAGAATTTTTTTCTAACACTTTGACATTCGAGAGTATTTTAGATTGTTTAAAAAAAAATGTTTAGCTTGTTTAAAACAATTGACAATTAAATGAATTTTAAGCCCACTTTGTAATGATAAAATGTGAAGAACTCAAAGGAGGCTGTAGACATTTTGTAGGCACTGCAGTAAACAATATGCAAAGAACAGAAATGTAACAATCTTCTTCTTTTGGGGTTTTGGTTTCTTTCTCTCCAATTGGTTGATGTTGGTCCAGGCCGGTAAGTGAATTTTCATACTCAAACCAGAACAAATGTGCAGAAATTGCCCTTACACAATGATCTTCTTGACAGGCATAATTTACATTTACATTTTAGTAATTTAGCAGACACTCTTATCCAGAGCGACTTACAATTAGTGCATTCATCTTAAGACAGCTAGGTGAGACAACAACATATCACAATCGTATCAAGTACATTTTCCCTCAACAGCAGTCAGTAATAGTAGGAAAAGAAAAGTCCCTTTTTTGGAGGTGGGGCGGAGTGGTGGGGGGAAGGGGGTGTGTAGGATTTGAGAATAGCCTTAAGGTAAGGAGGGGCAGTTCTCCTTGCTGCTCCGTAGGCAAGCCACAGAGTCTTGAAGATGATGCAAGCTTCGACTGGAAGCCAGTGGAGTGTGCAGAGGAGCGGGATGACACAGGAGAACTTAGGAGGGTTGAACACCAGGTGGGCTGCTGCGTTCTGGATAAGTTACAGGGGTTTGATGGCACAAGCGAGGAACCCAGCCAACAGAGAGTTGCAGTAGTATAGGCGGGAAATGACAAGGGCCTGGATTAGAATCTGCACTGCTTCCTGTATGAGGAAAGCTCGTACTCTTCGGATGTTGTAGAGCAGTGGTCACCAAGATCACTTTCTGAGTAAAAACGCAAGCCGAGATCTACCACTTCATTTTTTAACATGACTTATAAAACCTAAGCCTATTAACCAATTAAAAACAGTTATGTAGCAATGAGGTACAGTATGTACAGTAAGCTATAGACCCAATACATTACCACTATGCTTGAATTGCCCTGCCAATTTTGTTCTTCTCAGACCATTTTTAAATTAAAAACATTTAGGTATATTATCACGCTAGTAATAGACTATTTGTTGTATTACTTGTGAGGCACAGCTAAGTGAGCTTCTTTGTTTTTTACTGTACTGATGACCTGCATCTGATGGTCAGTGAGGGGAGGGCGAGAGCTCCCTTCGCTGAGAAAAGGGAACAGTCTTCCAGCTGATAATGAAACTTAAGTCGCACTGAATCATTTCTGCCTCATGCACCAATTCATGTCGTTACTCTTTTTACCAGAAAGTTAAATATTCCTTGATATTAAAAGCCTCTAATAATAACAATGCAAGCTTATGGGAACACTTTTCTATACGTATTCATTACAGCTGCAGTGCTGGTTGTAGTGTGAGTGGAAGTAGGGAGAACTCACGTTTTATGGCTTATAAAAGTGTTGAACAAAGTGTTGACAGTGTAGAATAACAACTAACATGAACTCACTCATAACAACAGCAACTCTTTGCTGTATTCATTGAGTCTCTTTAGTCATGTTTTTTATGATGTGAGCTATCTGATTGGCCAGCGATAGACCTGTAAGTGCACTTAATTTGATCTCTGGGCCTGCTGGGTGTGCAGAGTTCTACCTTGAGACACATGAAATGGTTGAAAAGGGGAACACTTTGCCTTCCCAGCGCTAGGCCTGCTGAATCAAGTGCCCCCACAGTCAACAGCGCTAGGCCTGCTGAATCAAGTGCCCCTACAGTCAACAGCTCAAAACAAATACATAAAGGAGCGACATGCCAGGTAGGATGCAACCCAGGAGTGTGCAGAGCCTGAGACGGCCAACCCCCAGAGAGAGAGGAGGATCTGAGCCGGCCAACCCTGAGAGAGAGGAGGATCTGAGACGGCCAACCCTGAGAGAGAGGAGAGCCTGAGAAGGCCAACCCTGAGAGAGAGGAGAGCCTGAGACGGCCAACCCTGAGAGAGAGGAGAGCCTGAGACGGCCAACCCTGAGAGAGAGGAGAGCCTGAGACGTCCAACCCTGAGAGAGAGGAGAGCCTGAGATGGCCAACCCTGAGAGAGAGGAGAGCCTGAGACGGCCAACCCTGAGAGAGAGGAGAGCCTGAGACGGCCAACCCTGAGAGAGAGGAGGATCTGAGACGGCCAACCCTGAGAGGGGGGAGAGCCTGAGACGGCCAACCCTGAGAGAGAGGAGAGCCTGAGACGGCCAACCCTGAGAGAGAGGAGGATCTAAGACGGCCAACCCTGAGAGAGGAGAGCCTGAGACGGCCAACCCTGAGAGAGAGGAGGATCTGATGGTTCACAGATGTTGAAGGCAGCAGATAGATTTAGGAGGATGAGAACAGAGGGGAGAGAGTCAGTTTTGGCAGAACGGAAAGCCTACGTGACTGGTTAGGGTCAAGAAGATCGTTCTGAGTGAGAAAACGAGATAGATGGTCAGAGACAGCACACTCAAGTGTTTTGGAAAGAAAAGAAAGAAGGGATACAGGTCTATTATCACAATCATTTATGCTTCACTGCGCTGGCCTAGAAAGTGCAGTTGCAGCATAGCATGAAGATCACGCTATTTTATATTATGGATTTCAGGACTTTTGATCAAATCAATCAAATGTGTTATATAAAGCCCTTCTTACATCAGCTAATTTGAGGCAGCAGCAATACAAAGACAAACATTTTAAGGGTACTGTCCATAAAAGCCAATTAATAATTTAACATGAAAATATTGATTGTGAATATGATTGTTTATTCTTTGTTTAGCAATGAGCTTAAGACATCTTCTCTGTCCTCATTTCAGCCAAAACCAAAGTCGAAGATCTCTGCATCTCGCAGACTCTTCTTGAAGGTAGCTTTTGTGTCTTACTTCCCTGCTACTGTCACAGTCACAACTAAACAATACTTCTCCATAATGTGTGTGAGTTGTGATTTGTGGCTAACGCATACATAGATATATAAAACACAATAGCAGTTGTGCTACAAGTACACTGCTAATACATAATAGTATAAAGTAATGATATGGTGTTGTATCCCAGACCAAGCTGGTGAAGAAGGCCATGGCTATGTTGATGGCTGAAAAGGAGCAGAAGGTGATTGACAGAGAAAGCACACTGAGTGAACGAGTCCCAGCACTCAACCTCTCTGGGCTGTCTGTACAGGACCTGCAGGTACTATTAATATAGGAATATTATTTGTTTTATTTATATTTTTTTTATTTATTTTTAAGCCTAGGAACAGTGGGTTAAGTCTAGGAACAGTTAACTGGTCTAGGAACAAACTGGTCTAGGAACAGTGGGTTATTTTCAATGACAGTGGGCTGGTCTAGGAACAGTGGGTTAACTGGTCTAGGAACAGTGGGTTAACTGCCTTGTTCAGGGGGCAGAATGAAAGATTTGTACCTTGTGAGCTCGGGGGTTTGAACTCGCAATCTTCCGGTTACTAGTCCAACGCTCTAACCACTAGGCTACCCTGTCGCCCCATTTAGATACATTACTATGCATATAGTCATGTATATTCAGGTACAGTACTATGAGTATAGTCATGTATATTCAGGTACAGTACAATGTGTATATTAATGTTCATTTAGGTACAGTACTATGGTATAAGTATATTTAGGAATGTTCAGGTGTAGGTACAGGTGTCGGATCTTAATTTGATCAGTTTCATCGCAGGAGTAAAATAATCCTGCTCCAGGAAGATTTGATTATTCTCCAAAAACGTTATACTTTCTAACAGGAAATGCATTTTGATAGGACCTCCTACAGTAGTAGGACATGTATTTGGTCTGGTGCTTTAGCATTTGAACAAGCGAGAGAGAAGGAGAACTGCAGATTTTCAGTGAATTCGTGTAAATCCTGTGGCTCAGGACAATTCTCTGGGACAACAGAGTGATCAAAATGACCACATCTGTAGGTTACTATGAGTATGACTACAGTGTCGTTAGTTATATTCAGGAAGAGTACTATGAATATGAGTTTGTTTGTATATTTAGGTATATTCAGTCTGAGTTAAGTACATTCTGTATATTCTGAAATATTCAGGTACTATGGGCATGAGTACGGTATATTCAGATATCAATCTGCTTTCTCTTCACAGACTCTTTGTAAAGAACTGCACCAGAAAATTGATGTTGTTGATGAAGAGCGGTACGACATCGCAATGAAAGTCTCCAAAAGTGACGCAGAGGTACCCGATCCACAGATTCTCAAATTCAAATATTACAAACAGTTCACTTCAATGTATGATCTTTCAATGCATACTCTATCCAAGTATGGGATATCTTATTAAGAAGAATAGTATTTACTAAACCTTTGTTCAGGTCAATATTGTAAAAAAAAAACATAAAGGCAACATAAGCATTTATTTTTTCCAATAACATTTCAATCAAATCAATGTACAGACAGCAACGTTTGAAATATTGTCTACCCTCTTGTGGCTTTGAGTCGGGTACTCTTACCACGGAGTGACATTTTATCACAGAGTGAATATGTGTGTTGGTATGTGAGACTTTCATTTAGAAATGGAGACTTGTATTTTTTTTGACACCTTGCTATATAGATTGAAAATCTGACCATGAAGATCATTGAGCTGAAGGGCAAGAAGCGACCTCAGCTGAAGAGGGTGAGAGTATCAGCTGAAGCCATGATGGGGGCCCTGCTGGGAGCCAAGATCAAAGAGTCTGTCGACTTCAAGGCCAACCTCAAGACTGTCAAGAAGGAAGAGGAGAAGGTAAGAAGGACATTCACAGTACAGCCTGTCCCAATGCTTTCTTTTCGTTACTTATTTTTGTTGTAATGTGCACCTGCAATACAACTGTGTGTGCAATACCTCTGTCATCCCCACAGAAAGAGGAAGTGACTGATTGGCGTAAGAATGTGGATGCCATGTCTGGCATGGAGGGCAGAAAGAAGATGTTCGCTGCTTCCTAATAGCCACGGGTGGAACGATGACATCATTATGACTTCTCAGTGTTAAACTTACATTATGACAGTCAAGGAACAGAGTTAGTTTGCATGGTGTTACGTAGCTACAGAGTCTCTTGCGTTGTTATGTGTACATACGTTTTGTGTGTGCACGCAAATCACATTTATATCATATGATAATTATAGTCACTCAATGGAAAATAATGTTTTATCTTTATGTAATATGTTATGGAATGTGGTTATTATATACACTACCGTTTAAAAATGTGGGGTCACGTAGAAATGTCCTGGTTTTTGAAAGAAAAGCACATTTTTTGTCCGTTAAAATAACATCAAATTCATCAAGAATACAGTGTAGACATTGTTAATGTTGTAGAAGACCAGCATATGGGGGTTTCCTCTTCATTGTTGATGTTGAGACTGGTGTTTTGTGGGTACTATTTATTGAAGATGCCAGTTGGGGACTTGTGAGGCATCTGTTTCTCAAACTAGACACTCTAATGTACTTGTTCTCTTGTTCATTTGTGCACCGGGGCCTCCCACTCCTCTTTCTATTCTGGTTAGAGCTAGTTTGCGCAGTTCTGTGAAGGGAGTAGTACACAGCGTTGTATGAGATCTTCAGTTTCTTGGCAATTTCTCGCATGGAATAGCCTTCATTCCTCAGAACAAGAATAGACTGACGAGTTTCAGAAGAAAGTTCTTTGTTTCTGGCCATTTTGAGCCTGAAATCAAACCCCAAAATGCTGATGCTCCAGATACTCAACTAGTCTTCAGAAGGCCAGTTTTATTGCTTCTTTAATCAGGATAAAAGTTTTCAGCTGTGCTAATATAATTGCAAAAGGGTTTTCTAATGATCAATTAGCCTTGTAAAATGATAAACTTGGATTAGCTAACACAACGTGACATTGGAACACAGGAGTGATGGTTGCTGATAATGGGCCTCTGTACTCCTATGTAGATATTCCATAAATAAATCTGCCGTTTCCAGCTGTGATAGTCATTTACAACATTAACAACGTCTACACTGTATTTTTGATCAATTTTATGTTATTTTAATGGACAAATTTTTTTTGCTTTCCTTTTAAAAACAAGGACATTTCTAAAGTGACCCCAAACTGTTGGACAGTAGTGCATATTATATGGTATTGACATGCAAAATGTTGGACGTTTGAAGTTATCCAAATATGATTGAGTTACTGACAATAAATTACTTGTGTTATCATTGTCACGTTTATGGTCAAACGTCAGCTGCACACAGTTTATTCCACAAAGGTGATCGTGTGTGTGTGTGTGTGTGTGTGTGTGTGTGTGTGTGTGTGTGTGTGTGTGTGTGTGTGTGTGTGTGTGTGTGTGTGTGTGTGTGTGTGTGTGTGTGTGTGTGTGTGTGTGTGTGTGTGTGTGCGTGCGTGCGTGTAATTTGCATTGTGGATCAATCATAGTTCATACTGTAGTTTTACTGTCTAGCCACGTTCAGTGACTGTTACAATGTAGCTAGTAGAATCGGTCATGCCACGCCTTCTCCCCCATGACGACGGTTCTAGAGGGCCTTTTCTCTCATCTCTCTCCACCTATGGACAGCACACATGACACAAATCCCGCCCTAACCTGAGTTTTTCCGTTTCGATTGGACCACAAGCTTTCAATCGCTGACTTCTTAAATTATTTCGATGGTTGTCCAAATTTCTGTCAACAGTCACTATTGGGACGGACTTGTAACTCGCAGGGTAAGATCGTATTCATGCTATTATTATGATGCATGTTCCGGTACATGTATGTTTTGTAGCTTGCCGTCTTGCAGTCTCGCGCGTAAACGCATGGCCGTTAGCAGCCTACCAATGAGATGACAAGTGCATAAGGCAAGCTCTTTTAATATATTTTTACCATTTGACTGTTATGATGTAAAATGTATTGATTGGGGAATGTGCAATAGCCACATTTCCATGTTTAGTTACTGAATTACCCTGTTTAATTTGGAGTTAAACAATAACCCGTTGTGTTGGCATGTAGCCTTTTAACCACTCGAAATGCCGGACATTTGCTGACCCCACTAGACCCACCCTCAGAATAAATGACATGGCGACTGCTTCTGACATTAAGCTTAGTAACAGCAGGTCCATAGTAACAGTAAAATATTAGGCGTGTGTGTGTGTGTGTGTGTGTGTGTGTGTGTGTGTGTGTGTGTGTGTGTGTGTGTGTGTGTGTGTGTGTGTGTGTGTGTGTGTGTGTGTGTGTGTGTGTGTGTGTGTGTGTGTGTGTGTGTGTGGTTAATAATATACAGCACCACTGAAATATTGTTGGATATTTAGGTTGATGAAACTCAAGAGACTTGTTGAATGATGTTTTTCACTTATGTGGTAAGTGTCTGGCCACAGTACAGTACTATGTTACTGCACTAGTCCAGCATCACCCTCATCTGTAAATCCATTGTTTGTGTACAGTACAGGCTGCTGCTGCCAGACAGTCCTTCCGGATGTCCAAGTACAAAGTCTTTGTGATGAGGCATGGAGAAGGAGCCTGGACCAAAGAGAACCGCTTCTGCAGCTGGGTGGACCAGAGGCTGAGTGAGGACGGGGTCAAGGAGGCTTTGGCGTGCGGTCACCTCCTGAAGGAAGCAGGCTACCAGCTGGATGTAGTATTTACCTCCCTGCTCAGCCGATCCATCCACACAGCCTGGCTGTTGTTGGAAGCCATGGGGCAGGAGTGGGTCCCCGTGGTCAGGACGTGGAGACTCAACGAGCGCCATTATGGTGCTCTGATCGGGCTGAATAGAGCTGAGATGGCCCTAAACCACGGTGAGGAGCAGGTGAAACAGTGGAGGAGGAGCTATGACCTCACGCCTCCCCCTATCGACGAATCACACCCTTACTTCCTGGAGATCTACAATGACCGCCGGTATTCTACCTGTGATGTGTCTAAAGAGTTTCTTCCGAAGTCAGAGAGCCTGAAGGATGTCTTAGAGAGGCTCCAGCCATACTGGGATGGCACCATTGTGCCGGAGATCAAACGGGGGAAATTGGTGCTCATCTCTGGGCACGGGAATAGCTGCAGGGCCCTGCTGAAACACCTGGAAGGTATGCCTGGTGGCTCCTCGTGTGTCTGTGTGTGTCTCTGTGTGCCAACCCTGCTCGGCTGGACTGCATCAGTTGCAGTACCATTATTACCATTGACTTTTGCTGCACTTTTGTTCTCTTTTGTTCCTGCAGATTTTAGTATGAGCTGCATGGCCACTTTCACCTGCATTTGAATGTTTGAATCCACAAAGGCCCTTGTATTGGAGTTTGCTAGGGCCTCCATGTTTTAGACCTAGTTTGTAACTATCATTCACTCCCATTTGGATGGGAGGAATATACTGTATATTAGTTCCAGAAATGTCACGCAGTTGAACTTGTACCAAAAGGCCACTAGGTTTATGTTACATCAGGCTACTGCCAGTAGATTGACCTTTTCTCTTCCCCACAGGCTTCTAGAGATCACGTTTGTCGTAGTTGGCCAGCCAGGTACTTTATAGGCCGTTATGTTAAATTATCGTCGCTATGTAGCTGGACAAAAAAAATGTGTAAAGATCTAGACGTAAACAAAGTTATTCCCTTATCTGTGTATTTTGGTTTTAATTCATGTTACTAGCGCTTTACATAACAGCATGGGCGAAAGCTGTGCTAACGGTTTTATTATGTTTATGGCGATAGTATGGTTGTTTTACTGTGGTTTACAGAAGCAGAACAACACAACATTCACTATTATATCAACAGGTATATCAGATGTTGATATCGTCAATGTGACGTTACCCACTGGGACACCCATTCTGATTGAGCTGGATGAGAACTTCCGGCCCACCAAACCCATGCAGCTCCTGGGAGACCAGAAAGCCATCCAGGCAGCCATCAGGAAGGTGGAGGACCAGGGTAAGGTCAAACAAACAGCCTGAACATAGTCAACTGGATTCTAGTCATTCTGGATTGTAGAATATAGTCAACTGGATTCTAGTCATTCTGGATTGTAGAATATAGTCAACTGGATTCTGATCATTTTCGATGATCAATTCTTAAAACTAGCCAAATTGACTAGAATCTGTTTGGCTAGATTAGAGAATCTAAAATGACTAGAATCCAGAATGACTAGACTCTTTCTGGATTGTAGAATCTAATGAACTGGATTATAGTCATTCTAGATCCTGGATTGTAGAATCTAATCAACTGGATTATAGTCATTCTAGATCCTGGATTGTAGAATTTAGTCAACTGGATTCTAGTCATTCTGAATTGTAGTCAACTGACTGCATAACTGTGTTATGACTGGATCCTATTTGGTACAATGTGGAAGCGAAACAAGATAGTTTGTCCTTCTGTTAAGTGCTGTGCTTACTAGATTTAACTTCTGTTTGCCAAGATAAAACCCTCTCAAAGTTAACATTTAACATGATAATAGGCTGATTTCATTTGACCCTTGTATTGAGGTTCTTTAGAATTGAGGAAATACTAAGATGTGTCCCCCAACAAAACCATTTTTGAAAGATCTGTCCCACGTGCCTCCATTGCCAATATTTTCTGTAGGACTTTTGCAATGCGATGTAGCTAGTTTTTACAGGTGAATTATGACTGACAGAATCCAGCAGGTGATGAGCCAGCACTAACAAGTACAGGTTAATTTATTTATCAAAACCCTTTTAAAAGCACCTTTATAACAAATATTACCTCAGTGAGACAGACAGCCTGGCTATTCTTTCCAAGACAGAGGGCGATTGTGTGAAGCTTTTTTTTAGTATAGAATTGCTGTAAATGTTGTTGAAACCAACGGGGCAAACTCAATAAGAGCGCGTCTTCCAGTGGAGGCTGCTGAGGGGAGGACGGCTCATAACAATGGCTGGATCGGAGCTAACGGGATGGCATGAGACACATGGAAACCATGTGTCTGGTGTATTTTATACCATTCCACTCCAGCCATTACCACGAACCCATTCTCCCCAATTAAGGTGCCACCAACTTCCTGTGATGTCTTCTTATAGGCTACATGCTAGTTTGAGAGACTTTCATATGAAATAACTGTAGGGCTTATTCATAAAATACCTACATTGACATGCTGTAATAAAGTCAGATTAATGATTTGCTATATCATTGTATCATTTATTTCAATTTTTACTGTTCAAAGGAAAATATCCCCATCGAACCTTTTCTTCTCTACCCAACTTATCAATGTCATTTTTTTGTGACTTTTATTTCATTTAGTGACGACAAACAAACATTTGAGTCAAGTGTTAACTTAACCTAAACTAATGTTCAGTATACTCTTATGCTCTACACTGAACACCACTGCATTTACAATGTAGTACAGTGCTACTAAAGATTGTACCTGATGAGGGTACAATTATTAATATAGTGGCTTGTTTAAAAAAAAAATGGTCTGATGCACATGCTTAGACAAATCACCCCCCCCCCTGTTCCCACTTTAAATCATATTTTCTTGTGGAACTTAATATATTACATTTTCAGAGGTTGACGATAACAAAAATGACTGTGAATTGATGACCAAACAACCACTTATTGTGATTGGTACACCATTTTTATGCACACTGTTAATGTAGGGGAAAATGATTCACTCCTTATGAGTGTTGCACTGTGTGTTACATCTGTTTGTGCATGGTTTTAGGGGACATCTATTGAGGTGCTTTTTTTTTTTTTTTTTTACACAGGAGAGACATGCATGTATGTGTGCCTCTTGTGTTGTTTGAAACTGTCTTTAAAAAAAAATATCCATCTGTCATAACCACTATCTTGGGTCATTTAAGGAAATGCTGACTTATCATTTAGTTGAGCCCTAACACTGTAAATGTGTACATTTTATATTGATACTAGAAAATACTGTAGTTCTATAATGTGTTATACCCACAGTCATCCTAAATGGTGACGATAGGAAGTATTGGACTCGGTTTGAACATTTTGACTTTTGATGGTTTGCATGGTGGAAATGAAATAAAGGAACTGAAAACATGCCTCATTCAGTAACAGTATGACTGTCTCAAATTGCTTCTTTTTTTGTGGTAATAATGGCAAGGATGTGACTGTATGGTCATGTGGAACTTAAGTGTACAGTATTATGATAAATGTCCGTATCCTACCAGTTGGAGCTACAGTTTTTCCTAATAAATCATGATAGTCACGTGATCTGAAATGAGCATAGCCCAGACAAATTAATCTCATTGTCAGGAGAACTTTGGACGGTTACAGGCAGGAGCTGCCCTGCGTTTCTGCACGGTTTTAGTTATGTGCCCAGGAGTGGATGAAAGGGAGGAGTGGATGGAGGGACTATGCCAGAAACCATCACTCTGGGCAAAGACACTTGATTGAGCTGCCTGTTGTAATGGAACCAATAGAAAAGTCCCAAAAATGAAAAACCCACCCACTTTGCACTCCAGAAAGGCTGAAGCAAGATTTCAAATGCTATTTGAACCCAGGTCTGTACAGATCGTAGAGCTTTGGGAGGGATGTAAGACTTCTATAATGCCCTTTGAATATGATTACGGCCCTGATAGGAATAAACTAGTTATTAGCCTCACTAATACTCCAGACCTGATAGTAATGAACTAGTTATTAGCCTCCCTAATACTCCGACCCTGGTTACGGACCTGATAGGAATAAACTAGTTATTAGCCTCACTAATACTCCAGACCTGATAGTAATGAACTAGTTATTAGCCTCACTAATACTCCGACCCTGGTTACGGACCTGATAGGAATAAACTAGTTATTAGCCTCACTAATACTCCGACCCTGGTTACGGACCTGATAGGAATAAACTAGTTATTAGCCTGTTACGGACCTGATAGAATAAACTAGTTATTAGCCTCACTAATACTCCGACCCTGGTTACGGGGTTATTAGATCCGACCCTGGTTACGGACCTGATAGGAATAAACTAGTTATTAGCCTCACTAATACTCCGACCCCGGACCTGATAGGAATAAACTAGTTATTAGCCTCACTAATACTCCGACCCTGGTTACGGACCTGATAGGAATAAACTAGTTATTAGCCTCACTAATACTCCGACCCCGACCCTAGTTATTAGCCTCACTTACTCCGACCCTGGTTACGGACCTGATAGGAATAAACTAGTTATTAGCCTCACTAATACTCCGACCCTGGTTACGGACCTGATAGGAATAAACTAGTTATTAGCCTACCCTGGTTACGGACCTGATAGGAATAAACTAGTTATTAGCCTCACTAATACTCCAACCCTGGTTTGGACCTGATAGGAATAAATTAGTTATTAGCCTCACTAATACTCCAACCCTGGTTACGGACCTGATAGGAATAAACTAGTTATTAGCCTCACTAATACTCCAACCCTGGTTATGGACCTGATAGGAATAAACTAGTTATTAGCCTCACTAATACTCCGACCCTGGTTACGGACCTGATAGGAATAAACTAGTTATTAGCCTCACTAATACTCCGACCCTGGTTACGGACCTGATAGGAATAAACTAGTTATTAGCCTCACTAATACTCCGACCCTGGTTACGGACCTGATAGGAATAAACTAGTTATTAGCCTCACTAATACTCCGACCCTGGTTACGGACCTGATAGGAATAAACTAGTTATTAGCCTCACTAATACTCCGACCCTGGTTACGGACCTGATAGGAATAAACTAGTTATTAGCCTCACTAATACTCCAACCCTGGTTACGGACCTGATAGGAATAAACTAGTTATTAGCCTCCCTAATACTCCAGACCTGATAGGAATAAACTAGTTATTAGCCTCCCTAATACTCCAGACCTGATAGGAATAAACTAGTTATTAGCCTCACTAATACTCCAACCCTGGTTACGGACCTGATAGTAATGAACTAGTTATTAGCCTCACTAATACTCCTACCCTGGTTACGGACCTGATAGGAATAAACTAGTTATTAGCCTACCCACATCTTTATTTAAAGCCCTGATGTTATACCCAATGAGCTTTGAGTTGTATGGTCTCTCATCTACCTTCAACTGTTTAAAGAGAGAATCAGACGTTTCCACCTGCACAGCATCACGGATCCCCTCTCTTGTTTTTGCAGGTGTGGAATCAGCCAGAATTATACGATTGTTTTCATTGCTCTGACATATTTTTGTACATTTAACATCCGTCACCAAGCCTGCTACAGGATATGGGCAGCTATAGCTCCAAGGCTAATGGGATAGTGCCAACTTTCTTTACAAGTAGTTGAGCCCAGAGAAAGTTCCAATATTATGTTTCTTGTTCATTTATTTTCATGCTGAAGTTTAATTGTGGCGATAAGGTTGCTTCATCATATTAGAATGGAATGTTTACTTTTTTTAGAAGTAAAATAAATGAAAGCTCTTTATTATTGCTTTCATCATGAGTGTTTCATAATAGGCGAAGTCAACTGTCACTCGTCCACTTAGTGAACTACAAGTATAGAGTCATAGCCAATGAAAGTCAAACATCTTAGAGACAGGACAAGCCAAAACTACCGTAGCCAGTGGATAAATAAACTGTTCCAATTCTCTCTCCCAAGCTACTGACTTCGAACCTAAAGAAACAAGTGGCTTTCTGCAGGACAGGTACGTTTTCAATTACATTTAAACTTTGCATGCATTTACTGTGCCTTCGGAAAGTATTCAGACAAAGTATTCTGACGAAGTCACTCATGTGTTGTCTTGGCTGTGTGCTTAGGGCTGTTGTCTTGTTGGAAGGTGAACTTTTGGCCCTTCTGAGGTCCTGTGCGCTCTGGAGCAGGTTTTCATCAAGGACCTCTGTACTGTGCTCCTTTCATATTTGCCGCGATCCTGACTAGTCTCCCGGTCCCTCAAAAACATCCCCACAGAATGATGCTGCCACTACCATGCTTCACCGTAGGGATGATGCCAGGTTTCCTCCAGACGTGACGCTTGGCATTCAGGCCAAAGAGTTCAATCTTGGTTTCATCAGACCAGAGAATCTTGTTTCTCATGGTCTGAGAGTCTTTAGTTGCCTTTTGGCAAACTCCAAGCGGGTTGTCATGTGCCTTTTACTGACGTCTGGCCACTCTACCATAAAGGCCTGATTGGTGGAGTGCTGCAGATATGGTTGTCCTTCCATCTCCACAGAGGATATCGGGAGCTCTGTCAGAGTGACCAGCGGTCACCTCCCTGACCAAGGCCCTTCTCCACCGATGGCTCAGTTTGGCCGGGCGGTCAGCTCCCTGACCAAGGCCCTTCTCCACCGATGGCTCAGTTTGGCCGGGCGGTCAGCTCCCTGACCAAGGCCCTTCTCCACCGATGGCTCAGTTTGGCCGGGCGGTCAGCTCCCTGACCAAGGCCCTTCTCCACCGATGGCTCAGTTTGGCCGGGCGGTCAGCTCCCTGACCAAGGCCCTTCTCCACCGATGGCTCAGTTTGGCCGGGCGGTCAGCTCCCTGACCAAGGCCCTTCTCCACCGATGGCTCAGTTTGGCCGGGCGGTCAGCTCCCTGACCAAAGCCCTTCTCCACCTATGGCTCAGTTTGGCCGGGCGGTCAGCTCCCTGACCAAGGCCCTTCTCCACCTATGCCTCAGTTTGGCCGGGCGGTCAGCTCTAGGAAGAGTCTTAGTGTTTCCAAACGTCTTTCATGTAATAATGATGGAGGCCACTGTGTTCTTGGGGACCTTCAATGCGGCAGACAGGGTCTGAATACTGCCAGGTCACAGTTGTAAATGAGAACTTGTTCTCAACTGGCCTACCTGGTGAAATACTAAAAAATAAAACTTATGTAAATAAGGAATTTCTGGTTTTTATTTCTAATACATGTACAGAAATATCTATAAAACCTGTTTTCTCTTTATCATCATGGGGTATTGTGTGTAGATTGATGAGGGGAAAAAATTATGTAATACATTTTAGAATAAGGCTGTAACATTAACAAAATGTGGAAAAGGGAATAGGTCTGAATACTTTCCAAATGCACTGTAGAGCAGTAAAAAGACATGCTTTGTCATACCCCTGGTATACGGTCTGATATACCACAGCTGTCAGCCAATCAGCATTCAGGGCACGAACCAACACGTTTATAATTTGACCTAACATTCCGTTTGCCATACATTAAGCAGACGTCCTGTAGTGGAGAAGCTGTACATGCCAAGTCAGGCTCCTATTCCTTAGATGGTACAGTGTTGAGAATAGTCCAAAACCAGAGCCACTTTGTGTGTGTGTGTGTGTGTGTGTGTGTGTGTGTGTGTGTGTGTGTGTGTGTGTGTGTGTGTGTGTGTGTGTGTGTGTGTGTGTGTGTGTGTGTGTGTGTGTGTGTGTGTGTGTGTGTGTGTGTGTGTGTGTGTGTGTGTGTGTGTGTGTTTAACTATACTTGTGGGTAGGCCTGTCTAGGTCTACTGTAGATAGACCTGTCTAGGTCTGTGTTTTTGTGTCCTTATACTTATAGGAAATAGTATTATTATTTAAACCTGTGTCTTGTTGTTTAAACCTATGTCTTAGTGTTTAAACATGTGTCTTAGTGTTTAAACCTGTGTCTTAGTGTTTAAACCTGTGTCTTGTTGTTTAAACCTGTGTCTTAGTGTTTAAACCTGTGTCTTAGTGTTTAAACCTGTGTCTTAGTGTTTAAACCTATGTCTTAGTGTTTAAACCTGTGTCTTAGTGTTTAAACCTGTGTCTTAGTGTTTAAACCTGTGTCTTATTGTTCAAACCTGTGTCTTAGTGTTTAAACCTGTGTCTTAGTGTTTAAACCTGTGTCTTAGTGTTTAAACCTGTGTCTTAGTGTTTAAACCTATGTCTTAGTGTTTAAACCTGTGTCTTAGTGTTTAAACATGTGTCTTAGTGTTTAATCCTGTGTCTTAGTGTTTAAACCTGTGTCTTAGTGTTTAAACCTGTGTCTTAGTGTTTAAACCTGTGTCTTAGTGTTTAAACCTGTGTCTTAGTGTTTAAACCTGTGTCTTAGTGTTTGGGATCGGACCCTTTTTTCCCAATTTTCATCTAAAATGACATATCCAAATCTAACTGCCTGTAGCTCAAGACCTGAAGCAAGTATATGCAGATACCATTTGACAGGAAACACTGAAGATTGTGGAAATGTGAATTTAATGTAGGAGAATATAACACATTAGATCTGGTAAAAGATAATACAAAGAAAACATTTTTTAAATCACATTTGAAATGCAAGAGAAAGGCCACAATGTATTATTCCAGTTTAGGCACATATTTGATATTAGCCACTAGATGGCAGCAGTGTACACTACTGTTCCAAAGTTTGGGGTCAGTTAGAAAAGTCCTTGTTTTTGAAAGAAACGCTATTTTTTGTCTATTCAAATAACATCAAATTGTTTTTTTAAGAAACAGTCACCTCACAAGTCCTCAACTGGCAGGTTCATTAAATAGTACCCTCAAAACACCAGTCTCAACATCAACAGTGAAGAGGCGACTCCGGGATGCTGTCTTTCTAGGCAGAGTTCCTCTGTCCACTGTGTTCTTTTGCCCATCTTAATCTTTTCTTTTTATTGACCAGTCTGAGATATGGCTTTTTCTTTGCAACTCTGCCTATTGTAAGTCTTCAGGTATCAGGTCTCCGGTGTGTTTCACCACTGTGAAACCCCTGTGAAACTCTGAACTCAGGTGCTTCTATCCTCAGTGCACACCAGTATTGAGACTGCTCTCTCTCATTGTGTCACTGTCATAAAGGCAGCTTGGAAATTAGAATTTAATTGCATGTTTAGTTCAGGATGAGATGCTGACACCCTCCCTCGTCCCTACTAAAAGCTGTAAAAACATTATGTTGATTGAAAGAGTTTTGTCCAATGTCCCTCTACGCTACGCGTGTTCGCGGTCACGCACCACAGCGCAGAGAAGCAAGAGATAGATTGATCTTCACTGAGTACCCTTACTAGTTTGGACTATATACATCAACGTTTTTTCTGTGATCAAATCAACATTATATCAGCCCCTTTTCAATGCAACAAAACAAAACAAATCTAATTTTACAAGATTGAGTCTGTGATTATGTTGTAGGCAGAGCCAGAGAACAACGGAGTAGAATTCTATTGGCTGGGGTAGCCCAGGAGTGGTCTTTCAATCACCTGGGAGTGAAGGCGCTTTTCAGATCAGAGCGCAGAGTCGCGCATGTGCGCATTTGTTGATAATCTTTGCTAGTTAGCGAGTTATTGTCATGTTTTGTCTTATATTGTCTTGTCATTTTGCTTTTCCCTCTGTTCGTTTTCCCCCTGCTGGTCTTTTTAGGTTCGTTCCCCTTTTTCTCTCTCCCTTCCTCTCTCTCTTCCCTCTATCGTTCCGTTCCTGCTCCCAGCTGTTCCTATTCCCCTAATCAATCATTTAGTCTTCCCACACCTGTTCCCTATCTTTTCCCCTGATTAGAGTCCCTATTTCTCCCCTTGTTTTCCGTTCCTGTCCTGTCGGATCCTTGTATATTGTTCACTGTGCTGTGTCTTTGTATCGCCCTGTCGTGTCGTGTTTCCCTCAGATGCTGCGTGGTGAGCAGGTGTCTGAGTCTGCTACGGTCAAGTGCCTTCCCGAGGCAACCTGCAGTTTATTATCGAGTCTCCAGTCAGTTCTCGTGATTACGAGTGAAATTGTTTTTATGCTTTATTTACCGCTCCGATTTGTCTAGGAGTATTGCTATTTCCTTAAACTGGATTAAAGACTCTGTTTTCGCCAAGTCGCTTTTGGGTCCTCATTCACCTGCATAAAGTTATTCGCCCAGTAATAGATAAGTATAGGTCGGCAATGGGGAGTTACTGCTTTCCTACAAGAGCACACAACGTGTAGGCTACATTTGGGCAGGGTTTGCATACAATGGCCAGGGTTCACACATAATGAGCAGGGTTCACACACAATGGTCAGGGTTCATACACAATGGTCAGGGTTCACACATAATGAGCAGGGTTCGCACATAATGAGCAGGGTTCGCACATAATGAGCAGGGTTCGCACATAATGAGCAGGGTTCGCACATAATGAGCAGAGTTCACACACAATGGTCAGGGTTCGCACATAATGAGCAGGGTTCGCACATCATGAGCAGGGTTCGCACATAATGAGCAGGGTTCACACACAATGGTCAGGGTTCACACATAATGAGCAGGGTTCACACACAATGGTCAGGGTTCACACATAATGAGCAGGGTTCACACACAATGGTCAGGGTTCGCACATAATGAGCAGAGTTCGCACATAATGAGCAGGGTTCACACACAATGGTCAGGGTTCACACATAATGAGCAGGGTTCACACACAATGGTCAGGGTTCGCACATAATGAGCAGAGTTTGCACATAATGAGCAGGGTTCACACACAATGAGCAGGGTTCACACACAATGGTCAGGGTTCACACACAATGGTCAGGGTTCACACATAATGAGCAGGGTTCGCACATAATGAGCAGAGTTCGCACATAATGAGCAGGGTTCACACACAATGGTCAGGGTTCACACATAATGAGCAGGGTTCACACACAATGGTCAGGGTTCACACATAATGAGCAGGGTTCACACACAATGTTAGTCAGCCTGCCTGGTGGTGGGTCAGCCCGTGTCTTTTTAATTATATGCGCTAAACATTTAGCTAGAATTGGTGCATTACAACACTGAAATTTAAGTTTTTGTTATTGCTGTCTATCTGTACTGTTAGTCCTTCAATTTCCTTTGTTAATATGGACTATTTTGATCTAAATTGCTTTTGTTTTATAGATGAGTACTGAATTGCATGGCCTCTAAAGGCCCATTTAAAATTGTCTCATACAATACGGGGATCTGCTGTACCTATGTCAGAAAAGTTCAGTTATAAATTCCTATGTCCTTGTTAAAAATAAGTTATCATCCAATAGGCTCTGATTACATTTCCAATATCCTCTCCCACGTGGAAATTCTGTAAGACGAATGTATATGCCAATTATCTGATTGTCCGACTGCATTCTGTCCCCTATCAACACTTTTTAACTTTTGGTGCCGACGAGAATAACATAAGAAAGTAGTCAAGACGACTAGCTTGATTAAGCCTCTGCCATGTATATCTCACGAGGTCTGGATATTTAAGCCTCCATATATCCAACAGTGTCCATGACATTCGTGATTTCCTTAAGTGCATATCTCCCACCATAATAATATCATCTTGTATTGCTTGTAGGGTTGATCATTTATTATATATATTTTCTAAGAAACGTGGATCATTATTATTTGGTCCGTAAAGGTTAATGAGTTATATCTGTTTATGTCCAATAACATATTTAAAATCATCCATCTACCTTGAGGATCTGTTTGGACAATTTGCACATTCAGATCAAAATGACTGTTAATTAATATCATCACCCCCTTTGAGTTTCTTCACCCATTTGAGAAGTATATTTCACTCCCAGTCCTTTTCCCAAACAACTTCATCTAAAATAGTTGAATGAGTTTCCTGTAAACAATAGATATTATATTCCTTCTCTTTAAGACAGCTGTATCCCAGAGAATGTGGTTTCGTTAGGAATCCCAGTCATTGTCAGTAGATGTTGCTCCCTTCTCAGATTCAGCTGCGACTATTTCTGTATTCAGTACTAGAATCTTACAAATTGTTTGGGTACATAAACATTCATGTGGATCTGTCTGTTTGAGTTGTTCTGTCTGAATGAATTGTTCTTAAATATACTCAAACTGCAGTACTTTATTCATGGATATACGTAAAAAGTTTCCAATGAAATTCCAGCATGATACTTTCCAGAGCTCTGTGCTCTACTTGGACATGTTCCGTTTGTACCCCCACCCCCCTGTTTCACTCTGTTTCAAAACATTTTCTCCCTACTGAACACTACCCAGACCACACTTTAGTGGAACAACCGGGAAAGGAAGGTTCCACAGTGAAAAAACGCTTGCTCGCTCTGCTGGCTTTGTTTTGTGACTGCCATGTAACAGTCTCCGAACGGGAGAACTTGCACAAAGTAGCCAAATATACACACTTCACTATTCCAACTTATTGAGTATTGTGGAATCTTTCCAGATATAACATGAAGTACTATCATATTATCATTATTATTTAATGGACTGGGAGACGTGTAGTACAACCAAGGACTGATTTAAATTGATAGTAGCCTCTAATATCTTAAATGTTTCAAAAAATGCACAGGAAACTGTAGCTTCAAACAAAAACGAGGAGTTTTGGTGTATTTTTATTTGCTGTTCTAAGCCAAAATGTCTGGAATTTGAACTGTTTCTGGTCTCCTTCCCCTACTCTCCGAGACTGAAGAAAAAAACCTGCATTTTCAGTCTTCAGAAATGACGTATTGTGTTACCTTACTCTGCGACTGTTCTGTTCACCCTGTTCGTCTCACTCTGGACGTAGTTGGCAGTGAGCTGTGAATTTACAGTAGCTGTCAATGACATACCCAGTCAGTCTCAGGATCATATCAAAAGAGCATTTCATTGGCAGTACTTATGAACATACACCCATCCTATAATTCACTTCTTTCAGCATCTGTTTATTCCTCAACGACTATTCTGTTATTGTATCTGCCAAACACGTCTCTTCTCAGTGGAAGCAGACTCTCTGAACAGGACGACCTACAAATAATAAGTCAGTCAGTGACTTGTGAACGGAAAATCATACATTTCTTACATCAAATAATGTTGAGTTATTATTGTGACATATCTGTTAAGAAATTGGGCTGCCCTGGCATCTCAGTTCAGAGGAGCTGTTTCAGCCTGTCGTTCAGAGTCTTGGGTTTGTGAGTTGGCCTGTTTCAGCCTGTCGTTCAGAGTCTTGGCATTAGTGAGTTTGTGAGTTGGCAAGGGTTTCGTATGACTTATAATGTTACGTAATGGACTGCACTTCACTAAATCCCTCCTGGTCTGCCTGTCTGTACAGCCCTAAATACAGATCTATTATGACTAACTAACACAGTGTTTTATAGATAGGATAGTATATATGCTTTGGTAGAGATAACCAGTGTAACATTATCTCTTAAATCACTTTTGTTATTTACATTTACAATATGTTGGGAATTTCAGATGTTCTTTTCCTCCTTTCTCCCATGATGAGAACAATACATACATACACACCTTGGAAAACGTTCAACACGGAGAGCCATAGACAATGTCTTCTGCAGCACAGAGGGAGAGAGGGAGAGGGGAGAGAGGGAGAGAAGGAGAGGGGAGAGAGGGAGAGAAGGAGTGGGGGGAGAGGGAGAGGGGGAGAGGGAGAGGGAGAGGGGGAGAGGGAGAGAGAGAGGGGGAGAGGGAGAGAGGATAAGGAAGAGGGAGGGAGGATGAGAGGGGGAGAGAGAGGGAGAGAGGGGAGAGGGGAGAGGGGGAGAGGGAGAGGGAGAGAAGGAAGAGGGAGGGAGGATGAGAGGGGGGGATGGGGGAGAGGGAGAGAGAGGGAGGATGAGAGGCTAGAGGGAGGGAGGGAGGCTGATAGTTATAGCTGCTGAAAGAGCAGGAATGATTTGTGCAGTTGGAGAGAGCAGAGGTATGTAAACCAGACTGTGAACTTGATATTCTGAGAGAGGAGGGAGGGCTGCACATGGATTAAGCCTAAGAGTTGCTACTTTATTTATTTATTTTTATTTCACCTTTATTTAACCAGGTAGGCAAGTTGAGAACAAGTTCTCATTTACAACTGCGACCTGGCCAAGATAAAGCAAAGCAGCTCGACACACACAACTACACAGAGTTACACATGGAGTAAAACAAACATACAGTCAATAATACAGTAGAAACAAGTCTATATACGATGTGAGCAAATGAGGTGAGATAAGGGAGGTAAAGGTAAAAAAAGGCCATGGTGGCAAAGTAAACACAATATAGCAAGTAAAACACTGGAATGGTAGATTTGCAGTGGAAGAATGTGCAAAGTAGAAATAAAAATAATGGGGTGCAAAGGAGCAAAATAAATAAATAAATCAAATAAATACAGTAGGGAAAGAGGTAGTTGTTTGGGCTAAATTATAGGTGGGCTATGTACAAGGTGCAGTAATCTGTGAGCTTCTCTGACAGCTGGTGCTTAAAGCTAGTGAGGGAGATAAGTGTTGGTAGTCAATAATACAGTAGAAAAATAAGTCTATATACAATGTGAGCATATGAGGTGAGATAAGGGAGGTAAGGTAAATACAATATAGCAAGTAAAACACTGGAATTGTAGAGTTGCAGTGGAAGAATGTGCAAAATAGAGAGAAATAATGGGGTGCAAAGGAGCAAAATAAATAAATACAGTAGGGGGAGAGGTAGTTGTTCGGGCTAAATTATAGATGGGCTATGTACAGGTGCAGTAATCTGTGAGCTGCTCTGACAGCTGGTGCTTAAAGCTAGTGAGGGAGATATGTGTTTCCAGTTTCAGAGATTTTTGTAGTTCGTTCCAGTCATTGGCAGCAGAGAACTGGAAGGAGAGGCGGCCAAAGAAAGAATTGGTTTTGGGGGTGACCAGAGAGATATACCTGCTGGAGCTCGTGCTACAGGTGGGTGATGCTATGGTGACCAGCGAGCTGAGATAAGGGGGGACTTTACCTAGCAGGGTCTTGTAGATGACATGGAGCCAGTGGGTTTGGCGATGAGTATGAAGCGAGGGCCAGCCAACGAGAGCATACAGGTCGCAATGGTGGGTAGTATATGGGGCTTTGGTGAGAAAACGGATGGCACTGTGATAGACTGCATCCAATTTGTTGAGTAGGGTATTGGAGGCTATTTTGTAAATGACATCGCCGAAGTCGAGGATCGGTAGGATGGTCAGTTTTACAAGGGTATGTTTGGCAGCATGAGTGAAGGATGCTTTGTTGCGAAATAGGAAGCAAATTGAAGCCAGTTGAAGAGCATGCATTTAGTTTTTAAGAGCAATTGGAGGCCACGGAAGGAGAGTTGTATGGCATTGAAGCTTGCCTGGAGGGTTGTTAACACAGTGTCCAAAGAAGGGCCAGAAGTATACAGAATGGTTTCGTCTGTGTAGAGGTGGATTAGAGACTCACCAGCAGCAAGAGCGACATCATTGATGTATACAGAGAAGAGAGTCGGTCCAAGAATTGAACCCTGTGGCACCCCAATAGAGACTGCCAGAGGTCCGGACAGCAGACCCTCCGATTTGACACACTGAACTCTATCAGAGAAGTAGTTGGTGAACCAGGTGAGACAATCATTTGAGAAACCAAGGCTGTCGAGTCTGCCGATGAGGATGTGGTGATTGACAGAGTCGAAAGCCTTGGCCAGATCAATGAATACTGCTGCACAGTAATGTTTCTTATCGATGGCGGTTAAGATATCATTTAGGATCTTGAGCGTGGCTGAGGTGCACCCATGACCAGCTCTGAAACCAGATTGCATAGCAGAGAGGGTATGGTGATTCGAAATGGTCAGTAATCTGTTTGTTGACTTGGCTTTCGAAAACCTTAGAAAGGCAGGGTAGGATAGATATAGGTCTGTAGCAGTTTGGGTCAAGAGTGTCCTCCCCCTTGGAAGACGGGGATGACTGTGAAGGTTGAACAGGCTAGTAATAGGGGTGGCAACAATTTCAGCAGATCATTTTAGAAAGAAAGGCTCTAGATTGTCTAGCCCGGCTGATTTGTAGGGGTCCAGGTTTTGCAGCTCTTTCAGAACATCAGCTGACTGGATTTGGGAGAAGGAGAAGTGGGGAAGGCTTGGGCGAGTTGCTATGGGGGGGTGCTGTTGACCGGGGTAGGGGTATCCAGGTGAAAAGCATTGCCAGCCGTAGAAAAATGCTTATTGAAATTCTCAATTATAGTGGATTTATCAGTTGTGACAGTGTTTCCTATCTTCAGTGCAGTGGGCAGCTGGGAGGAGGTGTTCTTATTCTCCATGGATTTTACAGTGTCCCTGAACTTTTTTGAGTAGGGTCTGTTTTTAGCCACCTCGTGCATTTCCGTTGGTAGGATTAGTGGGGTTCCATGTGGTAGAGGGGATCAATCCAATTCGCAAAAAAAAAAATAGTTATAGAGGCCCAAGAAAAAAGAAAAACATTTGTCCGATAGATCTATTCAGATAGCAGCCGATAAGATAGCTAATGATTAGCGGACCGCAGATGGGCGTTCAGGTAACGTCGTGACGAAGGAGCCAGCTGGATAACTCCCTCGGGCAGATAACGTCAGTAGTCCAGTTGTGAAGGCCCGGTGGGGTGCCGCGTTGGCAGTAAAACGGGTCCGGATAGGTGATTGTAGCACAGGAGTGGCTGATGGAACTCTTCAGCTGGCTAGCTCCAGAATAATCGATTTTTGCTCCGGGATCGACGTAAGCCAACAGTCACACGGATAGCAGCTAGCTAGCTGCGAGATCCAGGTATAAATGTCCAGAGCTTGTGGTAGAAATCCGGGGACATGGAGAGAAAAATAGGTCTGGTATGTTCCGGTCCAAGCCGAGCTGTACAAAACTGGCAATAGATTTTCGAGCTAAAGGATAGCTGATGACCACAAACTGTTGAGTGATTCTTACATCCTTAGGAGTGTCAACCCAGAGCTCTGATGTGAGAAAAGCAGGGTTTTTCTCACAGTCCCCTGCTTAGTTCAGTGTATCCAGGTGGAACAGAGGATGGGCTCTGAGGAATATATGGAACTAGCATGTTGTGCAGCAGGTCATGATCATTCTGTACATTCTCTACGCTATTCTGTGATATCGTTCAGCTTGGATTTTCCCATGGAGGAAATATTATGACCTTAGGTAATGCACTTTGTAATAGTACCAACACTAGTTGTTAATCAATCAATCAATCAATCAATCAATCAATCAATCAATCGATCGATGTCACAAGGTGTTTTACAGTAAACCAGCCAGGAAGCAGTAAAGTAATGACATCAGCATACAGGATGTGAACAATGTGATATGGATCGAATATAGTGGATAAGACGTTCTCCTCTGAGCTCAGTAAGAGTTTTCTGATCTCTGTGCCAAACTCATCCCTGCCGCTGGGCATGCACTGGTAAACCTCAGTCAGTATTGGCATGCACACACTCGCTTGCATTCGAGCACCCAGGATAACTGGAGAACTGTTGCCAGACAGCTTTGGGCCAGTCCCTCAGTCATTTCCTGGTTTCGTTTCAGCAGTGTTGATCCTCGGCCAAACCGAACTGACTGACTGACTAATTGACTGACTAACTCCACACTATAATGAATCCGATCGCCTGTTTTCTGCACCTTTTAAAGGGAATGTTTCTGTTGCTTTGCTCTTCCATTAAATAACAGGTTGGCTGTGCTGTTTATAGAGCTAGGTCTCCTTCTCTGTGTGTGTCTCCAGTCTGCAGAATAGCTATGGCCTCTGTCAGAGCTCACTCCCGTGGGTCTGGGATGCAGCCGCTCTGCTCCTCTCCTGCAGACTGGAAAGGACTGTACTCCTCTCCTCTCCCTCCCTCCCTCCCTCCCTCCCTCCCTCCCTCCCTCCCTCCCTCCCTCCCTCCCTCCCTCCCTCCCTCCCTCCCTCCCTCCCTCCCTCCCTCCCTCAATATTTTTGTTAGGTAAATAGCTGCCACTCTTATCTCCCTCCCTCTGCCTTATTCCATATGCTTCTTGTCAGTCTGGTAGCTTCCCACTGGACACAGACGTCAATTCAACGTCTATTCCATGTTGGTTCTACGTAATTTAATTGAAGTGAAGTGGGATCGATTAAAAGGAAGAGGGAGAGAGAGAGAGAAGCAAGACGAAGAGAGAGGGAGGAGGGGGAGAGAGAGAGGGAGGAAGAGGGAGAGAGAGGGAGGGAGGATGGAGGAAGAGGGAGAGAGAGGGAGTGGGAACGGCGAGAGAGTGAGGAGGAAGAGGGCGAGAGGGAGGAGGAAGAGTAGAAGAATGCAAAACAAGACAAGGGAGTTAATAAAGAGAAGATTGTCTTTAAATCTTTCCAGTTCTCTCTCACTTTCTCCCTCCCCCTCTATCTTCCTCTCTCTTTCTCTTTTTCTTGTTGTAGGGATAGTGAGGGGGTCACTCTCTCTCGATCTGACCTCCCACCATTATGGCAGGAAGTACCCATCCATCCATTGTACCTGCTTGCACACTGCTCCATCCGCCTTGCTCTTCAACACGGCGTTGGTGTAGAGGTCCTGCAGATTGTTGCTGTGGAAAACCTGGAGGCTGTCGGGTCTGAACTCTGGGTCCAACATCTTCTCAAGGTTCAGCAACCGGGCCCAAGCCTGAAATTTCCTCTTGGCGTTCTTGGTGACGGTGTAGGAAAGGGCCTCGCCTTAAGGCGGGTCGTCAAATTGCCTCTTGTTGACAATCATAGGAGTGCGGCTGGTGAGCTCTCGATCGAACTCGAGACCCTTCCACAGCGGGGCCCCATCGCCCTGATGACTGCAATTGATACACGCTCCCGGAGAGCACCACCAGCAAAGCCGTCCGCGTTGAGCATACCGTACTTGTCCACCACCAGGACGTTGAGGCCAACGAACAGAGGAGGCCTCCTTCACTCACTATCCTCCGAGACCTTGTGGTACAGTTTGTTGCAGACGGCGCACCTCTACAAGAGTTTCTTGAAGCGGGCCCGGGCTCGGCCGCCCAAGCGTAGCGGGGAATGTTCTGGCCTCTTGATAGTACAGCCTCTCGTAGTATAGCTTGAACTCGGATGGGCTGAGCTTACTGCAAACCAACTTCTCCTTGTAGCCCATGGCTCGGTGGAACGTGATTGGAGTCGCGGCCGGGCATGCTTCGGAAAGCGAGGCCGCTTTCTTGTTGGTCATGGTGCTTAGGCACACACTGACTCCCATGGAGGTGAGCCTGCCATACAGCAAGGACAGGGTGTACGACTTGCCGTAGCCAGCGCTGCCGCTGAGCAGTGTCAGAGTCAGCCCCTCCAACCTCATGCACAGGTCAACGGTGTCCGATACCCAGCGCTACTGGGAAGTCAGAGACATGGCCAGCAGAGTCTCCCTGCAGCGGTGATATTCCCAGCAACTCGGCAAGTCCGCCGGCTTCTCCGAAGTTACAGGGGTCATAACGAGTGGTCGTGACAACAAGATGAGACAACAAGATGAGACGTACAATATTTTTTGAGATTGTAGAACGAACCGATGTGTTTGTCTTTATCCAATATATGAGGTTCACTTCATTGACAATGGGAATTTAATAGAATCTGTTTCTTCTGCTTGGAGTGTCGTTGCTCTTGCTCATGCTCTGCAAAGAGTTTGGTGAGCTCCGCGGCAAAAACTGAGCCGGTCGAGGAGTCGGAGGCCAGCTCCCCTTTCCATTTCTCGGTATCGTTCTGAGACAGCGGAGCCACAGTTTTCTTGTCCTCGATCACAGCCCTGGCCATGTCCCATTGATTCACCTTAAGTTTCGTTCCTGGATTTGTCGCGATGGGATCCTCGATCTGACCAAGAGAGTCTCTGATCTGTAGAGCGAGCGCCCTGAAGGGCTCGAAAGCACAGTCCCAGGGAGGACTACTCCACCACCATGGCACTGACCCTGAGGGATCTGCTGGTTCAAGACGGTCGTTTCAGTATAGAAGGATACTCGATCAGGTGTGTCTTTGTAACCAACAGCCCCAATAGCCTCGACCTGGATACCCCGTTGATCGACTTGGCCCCAAGTGACATCTACCGGCTTGGGATAGGCATCTCCAGAATGACACAGTTGCTGGACCGGTGAGGACCCCCAGGTACACCAGAGCGAGAACTACCCCCTACAGATCCAGCGCTCGCACCAGAGTCGAGACCAGAGTCGAGACCAGAGTCGAGTCCATAGCCGAAGCCGAGACCAGTGCAGAGGTCAGCGCCGATGATACTGTGATGATTATCAGTGAGGAAGAAAACAAGGAAGACCTCGTTGATGAAGATCATTGAATGTGGGAGGAGGAAGACGGCAGCTGGTTCTGGGAGTTTTACGACTGCCTCCGAAACGAGGACCCCTCAAGATGAGACGAGACTCTGCAGCTGGGTGAGCCTACAGCATCACTGACCGAAGGTGAGACTACAGCAGAAGCACCAGGGGGTACGGTAACCACCACCTCTTCTCGTAGCTCGGCCCTCTCTCAGACTCGGAGGCCACGGATCCGCTCAAAGTAGAATCCGAGGGGTCTCTAGACGAGTGCATGATGTGCTATGGTGGGAGTATGAACATTGTACTGAAGCCGTGGGGACATCGGATGTGCGCCGGATGCCTAAACGAGTTAAGGATAATCGAGGATAGGGGCAGGTGCCCCCTGTGCAGAGTTCCGGGGAACTAAAATATCAACCTTAGCCGGTTGCGTAGAGACTGTTCAAGGTGTGAGTCGGGCAAGAAGAATCACCTCACGACCTGTGGGCACATTGTGTGTTGCTATGATAAGTGTTCAGTTTGTAAATATCAGATCAGGAGAACTCTGGAAGATTTATTGATAGGATTTGTTGTTGTTTGGTTTGTTTTTTGTGTTGTATATAGATTGTTTTAAAAAGCTTTATATTTTGCAAATAAACAGATTAGAAAAATGTATTTTGTTGTTAGAGTATGATTTTACAAGCTTGTACCGCTGTTGAAACTGATGAACACTGTTGATCCAAAGGCAATTCTCACCCAAACTCATTTTAGTTAGTTTTATTTTAGTTTTTTTACACTTATTACTTTAGCCTCATTCTACTTCTACGACCCCTGTTATAGCTTTAAGACTGCATTATATCAATTCAATTCTGTGTGTTATATCAATTCAATTCTGTATAGATAGTGTTTTATAGTGTTGTATTACTCAAAACAATAAGCTAAATATCTAAACACACACACACAATAACAATATACATGATATACAAATAAAGACCTGTCTGTCTCAAAAATGTCAAACTGCCCCCAGAGCTACAACTCGGCCCGATACAATTGGCCCCAATACACTTGATCCCGATACACTCGGTCCCAATACACTCAGCCCCAATACACTTGATCCCAATACACATCATTGCCACATAATGAGTGGGGGGGGGGTACGTGTTCAGATAGTGACCGAGACGTCCCGATGAAAATAGGATATCGGGATAGATTTAGACTTAGACTAGACTTAGACCCAAACGACATCTGTGTTATCCTGAACCCTGAACCCCGGTAGAGGAAGACAGGAAGCCTTTGGGAAAAAATAAAACCATAATAAGAGTGGGTCAGTCCAGATATTCGTGGTCATTTAAAAAAATCTGAAAACTCTTTAAAATCAAATCCAATTGAATTTGTCAAATACACATGGTTAGCAGATGTTAATGCGAGTGTAGCGAAATGCTTGTGCTTCTAGTTCCGACAATGTAATAATAACCAACGAGTAATCTAACCTAACAATTCCAAAACTACTACCTCACACAAGTGTAAAGGGATAAAGAATATGTACATAAAGATCTATGAATGAGTGATGGTACAGAACGGCATAGGCAAGATGCAGTAGATGGTATCGAGTACAGTATATACATATGAGATGAGTAATGTAGGGTATGTAAACATTATATTAAGTAGCATTGTTTCATTAAAGTGGCTAGTGATATACCTTCCATCAATTTCCATCAATTCCCATTATTAAAGTGGCTGGAGTTGAGTCAGTGTGTTGGCAGCAGCCACTCAATGTTAGTGGTGGCTGTTTAACAGTCTGATGGCCTTGAGATAGAAGCTGTTTGTCAGTCTCTCGGTCCCAGCTTTGATGCACCTGTACTGACCTCGCCTTCTGGATGATAGTGGGGTGAACATGCAGTGGGTGGTTGTTGTCCTTGATGATCTTTATGGCCTTCCCGTGACATCGGGTGGTGTAGGTGTCCTGGAGGGCAGGTAGTTTGCCCCCAGTGATACGTTGTGCAGACCTCACTACCCTCTGGAAAGCCTTACGGTTGTGGGCGGAGCAGTTGCCGTACCAGGCGGTGATACAGCCTGACAGGATGCTCTCGATTGAGCATCTGTAGAAGTTTGTGAGTGCTTTTGGTGACAAGCCGAATTTCTTCAGCCTCCTGAGGTTGAAGAGGTGCTGCTGTGCCTTCTTCACAACGCTGTCTGTGTGGGTGGACCAATATAGTTTGTCTGTGATGTGTATGCCGAGGAACTTAAAACTTACTACCCTCTCCACTATTGTCCCATCGATGTGGATAGGGGGGTGCTCCCTCTGCTGTTTCCTGAAGTCCACAATCATCTCCTTAGTTTTGTTGACATTGAGTGTGAGATTATTTTCCTGACACCACACTTCCGAGGGCCCTCACCTCCTCCCTCTAGGCCGTCTCGTCGTTGTTGGTAATCAAGCCTACCACTGTAGTGTCGTCCGCAAAATTGATGATTGAGTTGGAGGCGTGCAAGGCCACACAGTCGTGGGTGAACAGGGAGTACAGGAGAGGGCTCAGAACGCAACCTTGTGGGGCCCCGGTGTTGAGGATCAGCGGGGTGGAGATGTTGTTACCTACCCTCACCACCTGGGGGCGGTCCGTCAGGAAGTCCAGGAAGTCCAGTACCCAGTTGCACAGGGCGGGGTCGAGACCCAGGGTCTTTAAATCAAATCAAATCAAATCTAATTTTATTTATATAGCCCTTCGTACATCAGCTGATATCTCAAAGTGCTGTACAGAAACCCAGCCTAAAACCCCAAACAGCAAGCAATGCAGGTGTAGAAGCACGGTGGCTAGGAAAAACTCCCTAGAAAGGCCAAAACCTAGGAAGAAACCTAGAGAGGAACCATGGCCAAGATGTTCAAATGTTCATAAATGACCAGCATGGTCGAATAATAATAAGGCAGTACAGTTGAAACTGGAGCAGCAGCACAGTCAGGTGGACTGGGGACAGCAAGGAGTCATCATGTCAGGTAGTCCTGGGGCACGGTCCTAGGGCTCAGGTCCTCCGAGAGAGAGAAAGAAAGAGAGAATTAGAGAGAGCATATGTGGGGTGGCCAGTCCTCTTCTGGCTGTGCCGGGTGGAGATTATAACAGAACATGGCCAAGATGTTCAAATGTTCATAAATGACCAGCATGGTCAAATAATAGTAAGGCAGAACAGTTGAAACTGGAGCAGCAGCATGGCCAGGTGGACTGGGGACAGCAAGGAGTCATCATGTCAGGTAGTCCTGGGGCATGGTCCTATGGCTCAGGTCCTCCGAGAGAGAGAAAGAAAGAAAGAAGGAGAGAATTAGAGAACGCACACTTAGATTCACACAGGACACCGAATAGGACAGGGGAAGTACTCCAGATATAACAAACTGACCCTAGCCCCCGACACAAACTATTGCAGCATAAATACTGGAGGCTGAGACAGGAGGGGTTAGGAGACACTGTGGCCCCATCCGAGGACACCCCCGGACAGGGCCAAACAGGAAGGATATAACCCCACCCACTTTGCCAAAGCACAGCCCCCACACCACTAGAGGGATATCTTCAACCACCAACTTACCATCCTGAGACAAGGCTGAGTATAGCCCACAAAGGTCTCCGCCACGGCACAACCCAAGGGGGGGGGGGGCAACCCAGACAGGATGACCACAACAGTGAATCAACCCACTCAGGTGACGCACCCCCTGCAGGGACGGCATGAGAGAGCCCCAGTAAGCCAGTGACTCATCCCCTGTAATAGGGTTAGAGGCAGAGAATCCCAGTGGAAAGAGGGGAACCGGCCAGGCAGA
Organism: Oncorhynchus gorbuscha; assembly: GCF_021184085.1. Classification (NCBI taxonomy): domain Eukaryota; kingdom Metazoa; phylum Chordata; class Actinopteri; order Salmoniformes; family Salmonidae; genus Oncorhynchus; species Oncorhynchus gorbuscha. The sequence continues at coordinate 11,051,342 of NC_060173.1, forward strand.
GACAGCAAGGGCGGTTCGTTGCTCCAGAGCCTTTCCGTTCACCTTCCCACTCCTGGGCCAGACTACACTCAATCATATGACCCACTGAAGAGATGAGTCTTCAGTAAAGACTTAAAGGTTGAGACCGAGTCTGCGTCTCTGACATGGGTAGGCAGACCGTTCCATAAAAATGGAGCTCTATAGGAGAAAGCCCTGCCTCCAGCTGTTTGCTTAGAAATTCTAGGGACAATTAGGAGGCCTGCGTCTTGTGACCATAGCGTACGTGTAGGTATGTACGGCAGGACCAAATCAGAGAGATAGGTAGGAGCAATCCCATGTAATGCATTGTAGGTTAGCAGTAAAACCTTGAAATCAGCCCTTGCTTTGACAGGAAGCCAGTGTAGAGAGGCTAGCACTGGAGTAATATGATCAAATTTTTGGGTTCTAGTCAGGATTCTAGCAGCCGTATTTAGCACTAACTGAAGTTTATTTAGTGCTTTATCCGGGTAGCCGGAAAGTAGAGCATTGCAGTAGTCTAACCTAGAAGTGACAAAAGCATGGATTAATTTTTCTGCATCATTTTTGGACAGAAAGTTTCTGATTTTTGCAATATTACGTAGATGGAAAAAAGCTGTCCTCGAAATGGTCTTGATATGTTCTTCAAAACAGAGATCAGGGTCCAGAGTAACGCCGAGGTCCTTCACAGTTTTATTTGAGACGACTGTACAACCATTAAGATTAATTGTCAGATTCAACAGAAGATCTCTTTGTTTCTTGGGACCTAGAACAAGCATCTCTGTTTTGTCCGAGTTTAATAGTAGAAAGTTTGCAGCCATCCACTTCCTTATGTCTGAAACACATGCTTCAAGCGAGGGCAATTTTGGGGCTTCACCATGTTTCATTGAAATGTACAGCTGTGTGTCATCCGCATAGCAGTGAAAGTTAACATTATGTTTTCGAATAACATCCAAGAGGTAAAATGTATAGTGAAAACAATAGTGGTCCTAAAACGGAACCTTGAGGAACACCGAAATTTACAGTTGATTTGTCAGAGGACAAACCATTCACAGAGACAAACTGATATCTTTCCGACAGATAAGATCTAAACCAGGCCAGAACATGTCCGTGTAGACCAATTTGGGTTTCCAATCTCTCCAAAAGAATGTGGTGATCGATGGTAACAAAAACAGCAATAAGGTCTAGGAGCACGAGGACAGATGCAGAGCCTCGGTCCGATGCCATTAAAATGTAATTTACCACCTTCACAAGTGCCGTCTCAGTGCTATGATGGGGTCTAAAACCAGACTGAAGCATTTCGTATACATTGTTTGTCTTCAGGAAGGCAGTGAGTTGCTGCGCAACAGCCTTCTCCAAAATTTTTGAGAGGGATGGAAGATTCAATATAGGCCGATAGTTTTTTATATTTTCTGGGTCAAGGTTTGGCGTTTTCAAGAGAGGCTTTATTACTGCCACTTTTAGTGAGTTTGGTACACATCCAGTGGATAGAGAGCCGTTTATTATGTTCAACATAGGAGGGCCAAGCACAGGAAGCAGCTCTTTCAGTAGTTTAGTTCGAATAGGGTCCAGTATGCAGCTTGAAGGTTTAGAGGCCATGATTATTTTCATCATTGTGTCAAGAGATATAGTACTAAAACACTTGAGCGTCTCTCTTGATCCTAGGTCCTGGCAGAGTTGTGCAGACTCAGGAGGAATACGCAGGTTTAAAGAGGAGTCCGTAATTTGCTTTCTAATAATCATAATCTTTTCCTCAAAGAAGTTCATGAATTTATCACTGCTAAAGGGAAAGTCATCCTCTCTTGGGGAATGCTGCTTTTTAGTTAGCTTTGCGACAGTATCAAAAAGGAATTTAGGATTGTTCTTATTTTCCTCAATTAAGTTAGAATAATAGGATGATCGAGCAGCAGTAAGGGCTCTTCGGTACTGCACGGTACCGTCTTTCCAAGCTAGTCGGAAGACTTTGGTGTGGAGCTAGTTTCTTATGAGAAATGTTTTTAGTTTTTAGGGGTGCAACTGCATCTAGGGTATTGCGCAAGGTTAAATTGAGATCCTCAGTTAGGTGGTTAACTGATTTTTGTCCTCTGGCGTCCTTGGGTAGGCAGAGGGAGTCTGGAAGGGCATCAAGGAATCTTTGTGTTGTCTGTGAATTTTTAGCACGACTTTTGATGGTCCTTGGTTGGGGTCTGAGCAGATTATTTGTTGCAATTGCAAACGTAATAAAATGGTGGTCCGATAGTCCAGGATTATGAGGAAAAACATTAAGATCCACAACATTTATTCCATGGGACAAAACTAGGTCCAGCGTATGACTGACAGTGAGTGGGTCCAGAGACATGTTGGACAAAACCCACTGAGTCGATGATGGCTCCGAAAGCCTTTTGGAGTGGGTCTGTGGACTTTTCCATGTGAATATTAAAGTCACCAAATATTAGAATATTATCTGCTATGACTACAAGGTCCGATAGGAATTCAGGGAACTCAGTGAGAAACGCTGTATATGGCCCAGGAGGGCTGTAAACAGTAGCTATAAAAAGTGATTGAGTAGGCTGCATAGATTTCATGACTAGAAGCTCAAAAGACAAAACGTCATTTTTTTTTTGTAAATTGAAATTCGCTATCGTAAATGTTAGCAACACCTCCGCCTTTGCGGGATGCACGGGGGATATATATGGTCACTAATGTAGCCAGGAGGTGAGGCCTCATTTAACACAGTAAATTCATCAGGCTTAAGCCATGTTTCAGTCAGGCCAATCACATCAAGATTATGATCAGTGATTAGTTCATTGGCTAGAAGTAAGGGATTTGAAGTAAGGGATCTAACATTAATTAGCCTTTTTCTAGATGTGAGGTATCATGATCTCTTTCAGGAATGGAGGTGGTCTTTATCCTAGTGAGATTGCTAAGGCGAACACCGCCATGTTTAGTTTTGCCCAACCTAGGTCGAGGCACAGACACGGTCTCAATGGTGATAGCTGAGCTGACTACACTGACTGTGCTAGTGGCAGACTCCACTATGCTGGCAGGCTGGCTAACAGCCTGCTGCCTGGCCTGCACCCTATTTCATTGTGGAGCTAGAGGAGTTAGAGCCCTGTCTATGTTGGCAGATATGATGAGAGCACCCCTCCAGCTAGGATGGAGTCCTTCACTCCTCAGCAGGTCAGGCTTGGTCCTGTTTGTGGGTGAGTCCCAGAAAGAGGGCCAATTATCTACAAATTCTATCTTTTGGGAGGGGCAGAAAACAGTTTTCAACCAGCGATTGAGTTGTGAGACTCTGCTGTAGAGCTCATCACTTCCCCTAACTGGGAGGGGGCCAGAGACAATTACTCGATGCCGACACATCTTTCTAGCTGATATGCACGCAGAAGCTATGTTGCGCTTGGTGATCTCTGACTGTTTCATCCTAACATCGTTGGTGCCGACGTGGATAACAATATCTCTATACTCTCTACACTTGCCAGTTTTAGCTTTAGCCAGCACCATCTTCAGATTAGCCTTAACGTCGGTAGCCCTGCCCCCTGGTAAACAGTGTATGATCGCTGGATGATTCGTTTTAAGTCTAATACTGCGGGTAATGGAGTCGCCAATGACTAGAGTTTTCAATTTGTCAGAGCTAATGGTGGGAAGCTTCGGCGTCTTAGACCCCGTAACGGGAGGAGTAGAGACCAGAGAAGACTCGGCCTCTGACTCCGACTCGCTTAATGGGGAAAACGTTTCTGTCGGCTGAATGATCGACACCGGTTGAGCTTTCCTACAGCATTTCCTTCCAGAAACCGTGAGAAAGTTGTCCGGCTGCGGGGACTGTGCCAGGGGATTTATACTACTATCTGTACTTACTGGTGGCACAGACGCTGTTTCATCCTTTCCTACACTGAAATTACCCTTGCCTAACGATTGCGTCTGAAGCTGGGCTTGTAGCACAGCTATCCTCGCCGTAAGCTTCGGCTGTTGGAGGTCCTGACGAATCGTGTCCAGATAAAGCGCCCGGAGTGAAAAAGTTGAGGAAAAAATAAATAAATATATGAACGGTAATTAAAAACTGAAAACCGTAAAGTTGTCAGGTAGCAAAATAGGTTGGCAACAAAACGCACAGCAACTCGAAAACAAGCCTGTAAGTTGTGACCGGAAATGACATCTCACTCACAATTCCAGAGGCCTACATGCATTTAATACTTATGTGTAAGTTTTCGTAGGGGCATCGATGGAGACATCAATCGAGACATCTGTTTACAAAACATCTGAGGCTTTTCAGTAAGAAGACACCACAAAAATATTATTTAATTACGTTTTATTATATATTTTTTAATTTCAAAGCACATGTCGTTATTTTTCAAGCATACATCGTGTTAGATTGTACATCATTGATTAATGCTTATTTTAGATTTTTTTTTCAAACAAAGCATATTATTCTAGCCCATAATATAGACAACCAGACTGTATTGTGTGTTCAGGACACCCCAGACTTTCTAGGAGGCATATAAGGATATGAAGGTCATCATGGAGACAGTGATCCCAGTGGCGATCAGTATCTTATTATGTGTGTAAGGGCAGGTGTTTGAGAGAGCATACATTTTTTCATTGTATTCCTTCATGGTCCTTTTTACTGGAAAAAAGAGAAGAGGGTAACAATTATTTTCAAGTTGATTGCACTGCTGATTGCATTGTTGTATAAACGTTATAAGGTCACATCCAACTCACAATCTTCGAGGTCGTCATCGATTGAAAGAAGCGAAAAATCGCTTGGGGTGCTGTGAAACACCTCTATCTCCTCCATCTGGCAGTTGTCTTTGTCGTATGTACGAAAAACTCCTGGGGAGGATGTTGTTACCAGTAAGCCCGTTTCCGTCTTAGTGAACCTGTAGCTGAACGGCAAACGGGGGTCTCCACCCTGCAGCCCGATATCCGACCTCCACAGCTCGTAACCCTGACTGCATAGCAAAGAAGAGATATATCAGATATCCGACCTCCACAGCTCGTAACCCTGACTGCATAGCAAAGAAGAGATATATCAGATATCCGACCTCCACAGCTTGTAACCCTGACTGCATAGCAAAGAAGAGATATATCAGATATCCGACCTCCACAGCTCGTAACCCTGACTGCATAGCAAAGAAGAGATATATCAGATATCCGACCTCCACAGCTCGTAACCCTGACTGCATAGCAAAGAAGAGATATATCAGATATCTGACCTCCACAGCTCGTAACCCTGACTGCATAGCAAAGAAGAGATATATCAGATATCTGACCTCCACAGCTCGTAACCCTGACTGCATAGCAAAGAAGAGATATATCAGATATCCGACCTCCACAGCTCGTAACCCTGACTGCATAGCAAAGAAGAGATATATCAGATATCTGACCTCCACAGCTCGTAACCCTGACTGCATAGCAACGAAGAGATATATCAGATATCCGACCTCCACAGCTCGTAACCCTGACTGCATAGCAAAGAAGAGATATATCAGATATCCGACCTCCACAGCTCGTAACCCTGACTGCATAGCAAAGAAGAGATATATCAGATATCCGACCTCCACAGCTCGTAACCCTGACTGCATAGCAAAGAAGAGATATATCAGATATCCGACCTCCACAGCTCTCGTAACCCTGACTGCATAGCAAAGAAGAGATATATCAGATATCCGACCTCCACAGCTCGTAACCCTGACTGCATAGCAAAGAAGAGATATATCAGATATCTGACCTCCACAGCTCGTAACCCTGACTGCATAGCAAAGAAGAGATATATCAGATATCCGACCTCCACAGCTCGTAACCCTGACTGCATAGCAAAGAAGAGATATATCAGAGGGTAAGAAGAACAAGAATTCCAAACAGCTCTGTCATTTGGGGATTTTGTTTTTATAATTGCGACCTCAAAGAGTTACCTTTGTACGCTATTCACGTTGTCTAACTTGATTTCGATATTCATCACTGGCACGATCCCAGCGGTGACACTTGGCAATTTCACCTTGATTGTCCTATCTGAGGAAGGAGAAGAAGAACATATATGAACAGTCTTTACTGGTTTAACATTGATGAGGGGGCTGTGACCCGTAATTTGATGAAATACTCACGCGTCACTTTGAGGTCCACCGTGCAGTCATCTAAACGATAAATCCCGGTGGTCTGGCAGGTAGGATTCTTGATTGCTAGAGATTTCAAATCCTACGACAATATGTAATTCTCTCGCAAGAATGAGCTTTCTTGGTCGTTTATTGTCATCCGTGTGACACTGGTCACGGGACACGGGATCCAACATTGTTCGCCATATGTAGCGTGATACTCTTTACCCCTATAAACGGGCAGATCCATGGTGACACACAGACAATACCCTGTGAGGGTAGATATTGATGGGAGATATTGTTAGAAACATTACCCTAGCATTACCCTAGCGGTACCATGATACATGATCAAGTAACACCACCTTATCAATGAACCTCATGGGTATCAGTTACCAGTGCCCTCTAGCGGCGACCCGAATAGATATACAAATATATTCCAGACCCAACCCCACACATAGTTTGTAAAATGTGTAAGATTTTAATGTTCGGTCCTGATACACCAAGCGTCATCAGGATCACCGTCATCAGGATCACCCCCCTCCTCTGGCGTTATTGTACTAAACATTACACAACAATGCGACCATAAACTCACCTATCACTCCGGTTAGTACCAATAGTCCCTGCATCGTTGTCATGTTTCTTTATCTTCTGTGGATGAGGCAGAGAGCGATGTTCCCAGCACAGGCTTCTGACTGGCCGCCGCCAAACAGCCACAGCTTTTATCAGTAGACTTAGATACTCCCCCTGTTAAAAAAAAGTGAGTCCAAGGGGAGTCTGCAGACAGTGACAATGGATTCATATTCAGGCAGAGTGAATCATAGGAGGAATACAGAGCCAAGTATATTTCTCAAGAAATGAAAGTGGGGGGACTTCCCCGGAAACACCACACCCCTCTTCACATAAACATGTGAATATAACAGACATACAGTAACAGACAGAACCATTATTATAATATGATTAATAATAATGTAAGATTATACAATTAAAAACAAATTATATCCATAATCTAGACTGTAAAGATTTAAAAGATTTAAAAAATACCCAGAGCAAAAATAGAATATATTTGTAAAAGTAAAAAGGTAAGCAGAATTACTCTCTCAAAAATATAAGTTTAAGTTGGAAAATTCTCTTTATGTTAAAAAAAACAAGACTTATAGAGTGTAAGAAAGAAGTACACACCGAGTGGTGTCCACTCCAGGAGAGACCTTGTTATTCTAAGAATCTTCTGTTGAGGAGGCAACTCCTTAAAAAAGCAGGGACTGACCTCCCAACAGGTGATATTAATCCCTGTTGTCAATGATCTAAATCCCACTTCAGATATTCTCAGGGTTTCTCATTGAAGGGGATCATATAATTACCCTGTTGCTCAGTTCAGTTACAATTGATCATCTGTCACCATACCAGCAGGCCTTGTTAGTGAAAGCTTCACTGGAACCTCTCGTATATAAAGCTGACATGGGTGGAGATGAGATTCATTTGTAAAAACCACCAAGTTTCATTTATTGTTTAGACACCTGCTGGGATAGGAAGCGACCCCACAAAGTAGTTTCACATTATCTTCCTGGTTTCAATATCCTCCTTCTTATCAAGCAAGTGCATTAGGACCGAGTTTTGGAACATATGGTTGTCTAATCTCGGTCTTCATACATAATACATAAAACTGAGGTATCAATACACACTCTGTCTCGATACACAGGTCCCTATGTATAGCCTAGAAACTCGGTCTCGCTGCATATCCTAGAAACTAGGTCTCGATACATATGCAAGATATCCAAGAGACTCGGCCGCGATATATATCCAAGAGACTCGGTCTGGATACATATCCGAGAGACTCGGTCGCGATATATATCCGAGAGACTCGGTCTCGATATATATCCGAGAGACTCGGTCTCGATATATATCCGAGAGACTCGGTCTCGATATATATCCGAGAGACTCGGTCTCGATATATATCCGAGAGACTCGGTCTCGATATATATCCGAGAGACTCGGTCTCGATATATATCCGAGAGACTCGGTCTCGATATATATCCGAGAGACTCGGTCTCGATATATATCCGATATATAGAGACTCGGTCTCGATATATATCCGAGAGACTCGGTCTCGATATATATCCGGTCTCGATATATATCCGAGAGACTCTGTCTCCATATATATCCGAGAGACTCGGTCTCCATATATATCCGAGAGACTCGGTCTCCATATATATCCGAGAGACTCGGTCTCCATATATATCCGAGAGACGATATATATCGGTCTCCATATATATCCGAGAGACTCGGTCTCGATATATATCCGAGAGACTCGGTCTCGATATATATCCGAGAGACTCGGTCTCGATATATATCCGAGAGACTCGGTCTCGATATATATCCGAGAGACTCGGTCTCGATATATATCCGAGAGACTTCGGTCTCGGTATATATCGAGAGACTCGGTCTCGATATATATCCGAGAGACTCGGTCTCGATATATATCCGAGAGACTCGGTCTCGATATATATCCGAGAGACTCGGTCTCGATATATATCCGAGAGACTCGGTCTCGATATATATCCGAGAGACTCGGTCTCGATATATATCCGAGAGACTCAGTCTCGATATATATCCAAGAGACTCATAGCCAAGAGAATCGATCCCGATACATAGCCTAGAAACTCGGTCTCGATACTGTGGCAGACCAGGGGTTTTGGTCAAGACGTTTACACAGATCAGACATGGACAGAGTAGGATTAGCTCGGTTTCAAGGTTGTTTATTTAAATAATAAATCAAAAGAAAAGGATAGGTCTCCCCCATGAGACCCTCTCCGGGATACCATCTTCTGGGCTCCGGGTCTTACTGTATCCCCCATGAGACCCTCTCCGGGATACCATCTTCTGGGCTCCGGGTCTTACTGTATCCTGTCGGGCACAAAAACTGAACTCCCTCCTTTCAGCTCGGGCACAGTCTTCAACTATACAGAAGTCACCTTTCTTCCTCCCTGTCCCTTTCCTTGTATGTTGCCCTTCTGGCAGCTTTATGGGACTCATACAGCTGGTGAGCAACCAACCACCAACCACAATCAGCCCCAATTAGTCCTGGCCGGAGAGGCCTTTCGAGACCTGGCACGTTCAGCAGAGGGGGCCATTGCCTCGTGATGTAGACTCCGTTTGCCCGTTTGCCACCAGGCCTTGATGAATCTCCCCCTGGTGGCTGACCTGCTGTACGCCACAATACATATCCAAGAGACTCGGGTCTAAAAACCCTATGAGACATGGTACATTCAGTGTTTTACAAATACACACAAATACACACGAGTCTTGAGGCGTTGAACCCCGAGAACATGGCGGAACACTAATTGTCATAGACAAACCTGTAGAAAAAGCTGCTGCCATCCTCCGACTCAATGCGTTATTCTGCCAGAATTCATGTCATTTTTACCGCCTGCTTCCTCATTTCCCAGTAGTGAGTAGACTCTATGTTCTCCACGCTTAGCAGCTGGGCGTGTAAACCGATCATCTCGGGGGGATCGCCTGGCCGTGACCACTATGTCGCTGAGGAGCTGGGGGTAGCACCAGAACCGACGGTCTCGGGGACTGCGCTTCACTGGCGGCGGGCCGGTGACCACTATGTGACTGTGAGCTGTGGCTTGGTCGGGCGTGGGCATAAAGGCGTTCTCTTCCAGTTCTTCGGTGGAGGGACCCAGCGATCCCAGATACTCCAGTACTTGGACGAGGGTCCCGTTTGGTGCTGGTTTAACGTGAGAGGATAAGGCACACTGGGAATCGGAACCACTTGCTTTTTTCTCGATTAGCTTTAAGTAGGCACGCACAACAAAAGATATGTCCGCACAGCAGAGTGACAGGGTTCCGGAGACTGTCCAGACACATGCAGCACCTGTAAATGGAGAGGGGAACATCTGCCATCCTCCTGATTGATGAGAACTCCATCTAGCCCTGTCTCCTCTTTTTTTCACACACCCTTGTATAATCTCATACTCCTCGCCTCATATAGAGTCATTTTTTTTTGTAAATGCCTTTTTCCTCCTACAACATACCCGTCCTGCATTACTCATACGCTAGAATATGTTTTTATTTTATACCTCAATTGCACATAATTGGGTTATGTTGGTCGACAATACAAACAATCCCATTTGTTAAAAACCGGAAACCAATTATCTCTAAAATGATGTGTATAAATTCTACTTCCATGTACGGCGACCGAGTTATGGTCAACCCATGTACGGAGACCGTGTTATGATCAACCCATGTATGGCGACCGAGTTATGGTCAACCCATATATTATGACCCATGGTGAGTTTAAGTGGAGAGTTTTAAAGTGATAAGTTATCAGGCTTGACCCCCCCCCCCCAGGGCTAAGCGAGGCACATTATTAAATTATCGCATACAATAACTTTTAAAAGGCATAATCCTTGAGTATCTCTATGGGGACCTAGTTTCGGTTGCACACGTATGAGGACCAGATGTTTGCGTAGAAGTACCGCCCCATATTGTCCCTGTCAAGTCACCGCCTCGCGTGTATTTAATTCTCACTTACGCAGAGGTCTAGACCAGAATCTTGAAGTCGACTTACATTGCGGTGTGGATATTGGATAGAGCGGTGTATATTAAAAAAATAAACCAATGACCAGTTGGCTGCAAGAATACACGGAGGGGAGGAATCCCGGAGTACCCGTGTACAAACAATTGCCCTTTCCGAGGGCCTTACCATAAGCCAAGTTTTGGCTTCAAGGTGTCTCTGAAAGGCGGTTGGGTGGCTAGAAGCGAGGGTTCTAAATATAATTTGGGTCGATGCTCACAAACTGAGCACACACAAACGAGCAGTCCTGTGATGTACGTCCTATGATGTTTGTTCTAAATGGGAAATAAAAACACATAACTTCACTTGATACTGTTTGTCTTTAAAAAATATTTTAAGGGTTTAACGTTTCAGCACAATGTTGCTTTATGGAAAAACAGGCTTGAACAACTTCATCAAAGACTGCGCATGACCCCGAATGGGTCAGAGCTGTGTCTCGTCAGGATGCCAACCCATGGTTTGGGGAACAGCCCCTGAAAACTGAGGACATTCCTGTGTTCACTAGAATCGACCAACAAAAGGTGTTGGAAAAAGAACGGCTGATGGCTAGGATTTTTAACAAGAGCCCCGTCATCGTCGACAGCGGTGACAATGATAGCGACTGGGGATCGAGGCCGGGCTCGCTGGTGGCCGATTTCGACGACGGCTACCAGAGACAGGAATCGTCGGCCGATTTCGATGACGGCCACCAGAGACAGGACTCACCGGCCAATTTCGATGAGACCTCCTCGGAGGGCTTGCTCGGACACGACCAACAGCAAAAGAACGCAGAGTCGGAGGACGGTCCATCCGAGCTGCTGAAAGCGATAGGCCCGTGTGTGGGCACCAACAAGCATCACCAGAGGCGTCTCTGCAGATTTGATGACAATGGCCGCTACTCAGTGGAAGTCGATATGGGAGACATCAAATTCGACGGCAAGTGGGGCACATCGGCGGTGAAGAGGAGGGGAGTGTACTTTTTGGTGGTGATCTCAAAGGAGGCCAAGAACCTTGTCGCCCGTGTCACCGCCAGGCTGAACGGTGACCTGAAACGGATACTGGTTACCAGGTGCTGTAGGCAGGCCGCAGGGCGCTGCTGAGCATGATATGCTAACCAAGTGACGACACGTCCGTCGACTAAATGCAACGAGAAATACAATGCTTGTCGTAATGACACCGCCTTGCCCAGGATAAAATCTCTGTCCTTGGTTTCCTCGAGGACCAACGCGGCAAGGACGAGGTGAGACTTGACCAAAACGGCGGTGTCAGGAGCTCCGTACACAGTCACGTTGGACGAGCCCGCTCTCAACTTACGGCACGTTCGATAACAAACGTGTTGGCTTTCAGGAATGAGCAGGCCAGGTGTTTTTCCTCCATAGACTTAGCGGAGACCATCAACGATATGATAGCCCATAGGTTGGCCAAGACTCAAGCAGCGTCCTCGGTTTTTCAGAAGCTCACTAAAAATCCACTGACTAAGATCACAGGAAAGCTTTTGTCTTTGCCCAGAGTCTGGAGGCGGTTGATCTCGGGCAACGCTCGCCCCCTGAACTACTACGGGCTGGTGCGATCGACACAGTAGCTCCTCAGTATGATCTTTAAGCCTCTGGGTCACACGTTTGTTCCACTAATGCTGGTAGACATCGCAATAACTGTAATGGTACAGCTGGAAGGAGCTAGACTTGTACTGGAGGATGCTGGGACTATGTTGGATATGACAACGCTGGTTCGGGCTAGGCTACATGCGGCGGTCTTTTTCAGCGTGCCGAGCGTCGTCGACTATTACGGCTCATTGGGGAACTACTACTTACTATTGGAAAATGATCTGAATTCGATGTACAAGGCCTTGGAGATGCCCGTCGCGAAGGCTGTGGTGGCCTGTCCGCCGATGGTGACCGTAAAGAACAAGTTGGACCTGCATCGAGCCGCAGGCTACGATAACAACTATACCGAATCATCAAAATGCACACAACTTGTCTGAAATTGACCTATTTGTAGACATCCCCCTCCAAGAGATTTTTCTGTGCTTTGCAATGTCACAGGAGATATGCATAGCACACGAACACTATGATTGCGAGACAGACGACAAGGGAGCAGACTCGCATATGTCGATTGCTGTGCAATACAGGCAGGGGGACCGAGCTCCTTCGGCGCCGTGAGCTAGCAGAGACGTTTTGCAACAGGATCTACTGGCAAGACGTTTAATGAAACCGACGTCAAGGAACATCGGAGAAGCCCTGCTTGAACCCAACCTTGCAGCGGATAAGGTTGTGTCTCTAGGTATTTCGTTAGTGTCCAGGCCTCAGGGTACACTATCAACTCAGATGAAATGCGGGAAGTTCAGAGTGCCAAGAGTCAAAATGAAGAGACTAGGAAGTTTAAGTCACCATGGTATCGCGTACTATCCGTGCAGGGAGCAGGGTGTATGTACCGAGACTACAGCTATAGTTGGGGTAGGAGATTCTGCCGTGAGGGCGTATGTGGTGACGACAAGAGCATCTCTCAGCAGGAATGGCTCGAGTCTGGTGATTTTGTACATGAATGTGCCGGTCGACACCGATGGCAAGAAGATACTGATTGCTCAGAAGGACTTCCCAGGAGCGATTCTCGTCAACGGTGTGTTTGACATTGTCGGTAGCATAAAAGCACCCACTGTCTTTCTGCTCACCGGTACCACCGCAAGGGGTCGGCTTCTGGGAGGAAAACTTGGTGACTTCCTCATCATTCGCGGGCGGGTACATTTACATTACATTTACATTACATTTAAGTCATTTAGCAGACCCTCTTATCCAAATTGGTGCACTCACCTTATGACATCCAGTGGAACAGCCACTTTACAATAGTGCATCTAAATCTTTTAAGGGGGGGGTGAGAAGGATTACTTTATCCTATCCTAGGTATTCCTTAAAGTTGTGGGGTTTCAGGTGTCTCCGGAAGGTGGTGATTGACTCCGCTGTCCTGGCGTCGTGAGGGAGTTTGTTCCACCATTGGGGGGCCAGAGCAGCGAACAGTTTTGACTGGGCTGAGCGGGAACTGTACTTCCTCAGTGGTAGGGAGGCGAGCAGGCCAGAGGTGGATGAACGCAGTGCCCTTGTTTGGGTGTAGGGCCTGATCAGAGCCTGGAGGTACTGAGGTGCCGTTCCCCTCACAGCTCCGTAGGCAAGCACCATGGTCTTGTAGCGGATGCGAGCTTCAACTGGAAGCCAGTGGAGAGAGCGGAGGAGCGGGGTGACGTGAGAGAACTTGGGAAGGTTGAACACCAGACGGGCTGCGGCGTTCTGGATGAGTTGTAGGGATTTAATGGCACAGGCAGGGAGCCCAGCCAACAGCGAGTTGCAGTAATCCAGACGGGAGATGACAAGTGCCTGGATTAGGACCTGCGCCGCTTCCTGTGTGAGGCAGGGTCGTACTCTGCAGATATTGTAGAGCATGAACCTACAGGAAAAGGGCCACCGCCTTGATGTTAATTGAGAACGACAGGGTGTTGTCCAGGATCACGCCAAGGTTCTTAGCGCTCTGGGAGGAGGACACAATGGAGTTGTCTACCGTGATGGCGAGATCATGGAACGGGCAGTCAGTCCTTCCCCGGGAGGAAGAGCAGCTCCGTCTTGCCGAGGTTCAGCTTGAGGTGGTGATCCGTCATCCACACTGATATGTCTGCCAGACATGCAGAGATGCGATTCGCCACCTGGTCATCAGAAGGGGGAAAGGAGAAGATTAATTGTGTGTCGTCTGCATAGCAATGATAGGAGAGACCATGTGAGGTTATGACAGAGCCAAGTGACTTGGTGTATAGCGAGAATAGGAGAGGGCCTAGAACAGAGCCCTGGGGGACACCAGTGGTGAGAGCGCGTGGTGAGGAGACAGATTCTCGCCACGTCACCTGGTAGGAGCGACCTGTCAGGTAGGACGCAATCCAAGCGTGGGCCGCGCCGGAGATGCCCAACTCGGAGAGGGTGGAGAGGAGGATCTGATGGTTCACAGTATCGAAGGCAGCCGATAGGTCTAGAAGGGTGAGAGCAGAGGAGAGAGAGTTAGCTTTAGCAGTGCGGAGCGCCTCCGTGATACAGAGAAGAGCAGTCTCAGTTGAATGACTAGTCTTGAAACCTGACTGATTTGGATCAAGAAGGTCGTTCTGAGAGAGATAGGGTGAGAGCTGGCCAAGGACGGCACGTTCAAGAGTTTTGGAGAGAAAAGAAAGAAGGGATACTGGTCTGTAGTTGTTGACATCGGAGGGATCGAGTGTAGGTTTTTTCAGAAGGGGTGCAACTCTCGCTCTCTTGAAGACGGAAGGGACGTAGCCAGCGGTCAGGGATGAGTTGATGAGCGAGGTGAGGTAAGGGAGAAGGTCTCCGGAAATGGTCTGGAGAAGAGAGGAGGGTATAGGGTCAAGCGGGCAGGTTGATGGGCGGCCGGCCGTCACAAGACACGAGATTTCATCTGGAGAGAGAGGGGAGAAAGAGGTCAGAGCACAGGGTAGGGCAGTGTGAGCAGAACCAGCGGTGTCGTTTGACTTAGCAAACGAGGATCGGATGTCGTCGACCTTCTTTTCAAAATGGTTGACGAAGTCATCTGCAGAGAGGGAGGAGGGGGGGAGGAGGATTCAGGAGGGAGGAGAAGGTGGCAAAGAGCTTCCTAGGGTTAGAGGCAGATGCTTGGAATTTAGAGTGGTAGAAAGTGGCTTTAGCAGCAGAGACAGAGGAGGAAAATGTAGAGAGGAGGGAGTGAAAGGATGCCAGGTCCGCAGGGAGGCGAGTTTTCCTCCATTTCCGCTCGGCTGCCCGGAGCCCTGTTCTGTGAGTTCGCAATGAGTCGTCGAGCCAAGGAGCGGGAGGGGAGGACCGAGCCGGCCTGGAGGATAGGAGACATAGAGAGTCAAAGGATGCAGAAAGGGAGGAGAGGAGGGTTGAGGAGGCAGAATCAGGAGATAGGTTGGAGAAGGTTTGAGCAGAGGGAAGAGATGATAGGATGGAAGAGGAGAGAGTAGCGGGGGAGAGAGAGCGAAGGTTGGGACGGCGCGATACCATCCGAGTAGGGGCAGTGTGGGAAGTGTTGGATCAGAGCGAGAGGGAAAAGGATACAAGGTAGTGGTCGGAGACTTGGAGGGGAGTTGCAATGAGGTTAGTGGAAGAACAGCATCTAGTAAAGATGAGGTTGAGCGTATTGCCTGCCTTGTGAGTAGGGGGGGAAGGTGAGAGGGTGAGGTCAAAAGAGGAGAGGAGTGGAAAGAAGGAGGCAGAGAGGAATGAGTCAAAGGTAGACGTGGGGAGGTTAAAGTCGCCCAGAACTGTGAGAGGTGAGCCGTCCTCAGGAAAGAAGCTTATCAAGGCATCAAGCTCATTGATGAACTCTCCGAGGGAACCTGGAGGGCGATAAATGATAAGGATTGAAAGGGCTGGTAACTGTGACAGCATGGAATTCAAAAGAGGCGATAGACAGGTGGGTAAGGAGAGAAAGAGAGAATGACCACTTGGGAGAGATGAGGATCCCGGTGCCACCACCCCGCTGACCAGAAGCTCTCGGGGTGTGCGAGAACACGTGGGCGGACGAAGAGAGAGCAGTAGGAGTAGCAGTGTTATCTGTGGTGATCCATGTTTCCGTCAGTGCCAAGAAGTCGAGGGCCTGGAGGGAGGCATAGGCTGAGATGAACTCTGCCTTGTTGGCCGCAGATCGGCAGTTCCAGAGGCTACCGGAGACCTGGAACTCCACGTGGATCGTGCGCGCTGGGACCACCAGATTAGGGTGGCCGCGGCCACGCGGTGTGGAGCGTTTGTATGGTTTGTGCAGAGAGGAGAGAACAGGGATAGACAGACACATAGTTGACAGGCTACAGAAGAGGCTACGCTAATGCAAAGGAGCTGTAGGTCGAGGTGTCAAGGCGAGTCATGGGTGGGGGGGATCACCATCCTTCTGGAGGAAATAGTAGTTCTGTCTGCCATCGGCAGTCCCACCAAACTCTCGGTAGGAGGGCATTTGGGGAACGCTGCCGTCGGTCCCGACAGTGAGGTACGGGCGAGGACCGAATCGGCTATGAGTCTGGTCAAAGTCGGATCTCGCATGACGGTGACATTCCAAGAAGTGACAACGTGACTGTGTACACCGCCATTTTGGTCAAGTCTCACCTCGTCCTCGCTGCGTTGGTCCTCGAGGAAACAGAGGATGGAGATTTTATCCTGGACAAGGCGGTGTCGATACAACAAGCTTTGGATTTCTCAGTGCACACAGCTGACGGACGCATCGTCACTTGGTCAAAGCTAGTGGACGGTTGGAGCAAGAACGGCTTTTTCAACACCACCGCCGCCGATTATGGTCGTTGGGACACTGAGGTGGGGGTGTGGAAAAACTCAATGGAGAAACACAACCTGGACAGCTGCCTATCCATGAACGGATCGCAATCTCTGTTGGTCACCTCGGCGACGATGTCGATCGATCTCACTGGAGAAGGAGCTGGCCGAGATGGAAGTGGTCATCAAGGGGCCTAGGCCTGAGGTGGCTTTCGATTCTCCCGAACCACACCAGACCTCCGCCACGTGACGCTGCGATCCTACAAGGACGGCGAGACACTAGATGTCAAACTTCACCTCGATGAGTTTACAGTCTTTCTACAAAGACCACGGACGGCTCTTCCTCGGAGTGGAGTGTCACGGACACCGCCTTGGAGCGGTCGCCTTATGACGTCTTGGAGATTGTCACCAGCGAAGATGTTACTGTGAAACTGGCTGGCAGAGACGGTGAGCCGTGTGTTGAGGGATTCTCCAGCAGGTTGAAATTCAAACGTACTGCAGACGTGGGAGAAGAGCTGATGGATCTGATGTAATGAACCTTCGTGTTTCTAAGTGTCATTATTTATTGTATCTTTTGTATAATCTCAGATATTGGTATGTTCTGTGTGGTTGACATCTCTCTGATAATAAAAACAACACCTCTGGGGGACACTGGGTCAATGTAGTTCTCAATGTAGTAGCGGGGTTCAGGTCCTGATGGAAAGAAAGCTTCAGGTGTCCTTTTTCGACGGGGTGCCTTTGGTAAATGTACCTGGTAAATGTATGGTTACTTGGATTACCTGTAACAAAAAATAAACCTTGGATTTACTACCCAACAAATGTAATAAGAACCACGTGTTTTGAGATATACTTTTCTTTATTTTGGGAACAGAACACTGAATGGAATATATGAATTATGGCCACGCAGGGTCCGACATTCCTGGAAAATGAATGTATGAATATTTAGAAAATAGATCTCCCTCTAAAAAAAATAACCATAAGTCACATAAACTTGTGGATGCTCTTATTTTAAAGCATTTTATCAAATATTGTCCTGAAAAAAATGGGATTGTTGAGACATTCCTATACAGTTTTGTGCCCAGCTAACAACTGAGGGAGCAGGCCTTAATTTGGTATTTATCAGCTTGACGATCCGCGGGAGGACTTCGTTGTGAGCTTGACCGTGCAGACTGCACATTTTTAAGCAGTATATCCTCTCCTTTTAGGTGGATGGAGATCAAGAAAGAAAGCGAAGTGTCAGAATATCCCGTTCTTCCTTGTGGTACACACCTGAAGAGTACAGCAACTTGGAAATATTGTCGACCCCCCAAATTGGCCAACATCTCCACATACTCGACGTGGGAATCAATGAGCTCTTTCTTGATAGGTCCTGTAAAAAAAGAACACAGAATTAGCTAAATTCAAACGCAAACCGGTCTGGGAATTGAGTTTAATAACCATGGAATTCGATTCACCGTATCTTTGTAAGAACGACCTTCACCTTCGAGTGGGGGGGGTTTCTCGTCGACCCGCCCCGAAAAGGACGACTAACCCATGACCCCCCCATGATATGATGCACCTGCAGACCGTGCAAACAAATCGTATCACCGAGGTTGCAGAGTATAGAGTATAGAGACCCACTGACCCACTGAAAAATTGCATGTAAAAAAAAAAAAACTGCATATCTGTCTATATTAATACTGTCTACTTAAGCGCCATGTCTCTTAAAGATTGCTCTGCGTAAGAATATAAGAACATTGAATTGAGATTAAGCCTGTTGTCATTAAGACTGTTGTCAAGACTAGACTGTTGTGGATGTGCAGTGATATGAATAAAACTGGTCGTCTTTATTATTTATTGTAATAAAAAGCACAAGTTTTTAAAGGATAGGTCGAGCAAATTTTACATTTGACCATTTTACAGACCAATTGATTCAAACGATTGCTACAAATGATAAGCCCTCTCCAGAGCCAGCAGCACTATCTTGAACACGAAGCCTATCACGTAGCGGTTCAGCTCCTCCAGATCGGTCTGCAGTTTTTTTGCAATGGGAGATCGTGTAGACGTGGTATTCCACGGGAGAAACGGTGTAGTCCCTGAAAATCAGAAAGGCCTTATCGTTGAGCTTCCAGTCCAAGGGCGGGAGGAGGGAGGATTTTAGGCATGAGGAGTTTTGGCAACATCATCAGGTAAACCTGCACCCGAAGACTGTATGCACTATTCGGGTCCACCAAGGCCTCTCCGTCGGCTCCCTTCTTGTAAGCGCGGCCTACCATTGTTCCCACAGTGCCCTTGTTCTCCACCACAAAGACGTGCTCTGGCCCGGTCCTCTTCTTGAACAGCATCATGCTGTCTATGTGTCCGAGCATGAACCACCATTCGACCAGCACCTGGGGTTCGGCAGACATCTTCCAGGAGGGCTGAAACTCGCTGGTGTTTTTCAGAATGTGGTTAACAAACTGAGGCCAGTCGTTGTTGTCCCTGTACCTTATGTCGAATGTGGGTTACTCTCACCAGCTTGCTGAGGTCCTCCTGCTTCACCTGCAGTATGTCCTCGCCAGACATCTTCATACCCTCTCTCTCAATTCTGCCGGTCATGCCAGAAAAGACGGAGTGGTCGCTGTCTTCGTAGATGAGATCTGCCCACTCGGGTTCATATTAGAGACTTGGTCTCCGATGAGCGCCCGAAGCTGCTTCCTGTGTTCTTCCTCCTACAGCTGTAAGACATCACACACACCTATTGTCTCCCAGACAGGTAACACACTGGAACACACTGTATAAATAGAGGATACTGTATTCCATCACACTGTCATTAGGTCTACACTTCATGTTATTGAATGTCAAATATGGCATCACAGGAGGCACCTTAAATGGAGAGGACAAGCTCGCGGGAATGGCTGGAGCGGAATGGCTGGAGCGGAATGGCTGGAACGGAATGTCTGGAGCGGAATGGATGGAGCGGAATGGCTGGAGCGGAATGGCTGGAGCGGAATGGCTGGAGCGGAATGGCTGGAACGGAATGGCTGGAGCGGAATGGCTGGAACGGAATGGATGGAGCGGAATGTCTGGAGCGGAATGGCTGGAGCGGAATGTCTGGAACGGAATGGCTGGAACGGAATGGCTGGAGCGGAATGGCTGGAACGGAATGGCTGGAGCGGAATGGCTGGAGCGGAATGGCTGGAGCGGAATGTCTGGAGCAGAATGGATGGAGCGGAATGGCTGGAGCGGAATGGCTGGAGCGGAATGGCTGGAGCGGAATGGCTGGAACGGAATGGCTGGAGCGGAATGTCTGGAGCGGAATGGATGGAGAGGAATGTCTGGAGCGGAATGGCTGGAACGGTATCAGGTACAGTACATCAAACACATTCCACTGGGGCCGTTCTAGCCATTATTATGAGCTGTCCTCCCTTCAGCAGCCTCCTGTGTATAGCATCCTCAAAATGATTTTGTAAGCAGTGGGCACACAGCGCTTCACAGGTCAAAATCAATTAAAGTAGAGAGACTGGGAAAAGTTAAACATGTTAGGTGATTGTACATGTACTGTGTTGCTAACAGTGGCGCTCCCGAGTGGCGCAGCAGTCTAAGGCACTGCATCTCAGTGTTAGAGGCATCACTATAGACACCCTGGTTCGAATCCAGGATGTATCACAACCGGCTATGATTAGGAGCCCCATAGGGTGGCGGGCAATTGGCACAGCGTCTTCCGTGTTTGTTCTTAACTGACTTGCCTAGTTAAATGAAGTTTTTTTTTTTTTTAAATTACATTAAAAAACTGTTATATTGACACAATGTTCCTTATTAGAAAATGGTTACCATCATAGTTAGAGCAGTAAAAATAAATGTTTTGTCATATCCGTGGTATACGGTCTGATATGGCATGGCTTTCAGCCAATCAGTATTCAGGCCTTGAACCACCCAGTTTTTAAGTTTATCCTATATGGTTGTGGACACATTGCGGACATGGAATAAAGATGCTATCAGGCAAGATGTTCAATACCTTTTTGGCTCCCATTCCCTCGTTTTTATTAAATGTGGCATCCTCCTGAATGAGAATGTATTGTTAGCTGTCTCGTCTGGTTAAATAAAAGTTAAATAAACTCCTGATAAAATGTCTACTTTCCTATCCACAGACCAACCAGGATGTCAGATCAGCCATGTCTCCATTCTCAGAACTGCCTGAGACCCCCAGCATCCGCAACATCAAGACCATGTGGGAGAAAGGCAACGTTGTGGGGGCCACAGAATGCCCCAAAGCTATGAATAAGGTAAGGGACTAGAGGAGAGAGAGAGATAGAGGGGCGGTGGTGGTGGGGGGGTGATGATGGAGTGATGGAGAGAGAAAGTGAGGACAGACAGAAAGACAGACAGACAGACTTAACCTTAAATATTCAGAGCTAATACCTAAACTTAACCTTAAAGATTCAGAGTTAATGTCTAAACTTAACCTTACATATTCAGAGTTAGTGCCTAAACCTAACCTTAAACACTTGTACATTTTGAGAAACATGGATGTACGTCTTATTCTGACATGAGACTGTGAGATCTGGTTGTGGTAGCTACAGGTACATAGACCTGTCTACTACACTACACATCATGTCAAACGTGTCTCCTCCAGTTCAGAAGAAGACCAAGTGAGCAGTAGAAGAATGATAGCTCTGTGGCAGGTGGCATCGAGTCAACATAACTTCCTGGTTCTGCCCTCACCCCACCAGCCACTCTGAGGCAATATTTCACCTTGCTTGGCTCTTATGGGTTCAAGGTTATCTTACCGCTGGTAGAGTACATCATGGCATATATAAGTGTGTAAACAGCGTCTCAAGGGGACGTTGTAGATCTTGGTGACATTGTGACGCTGTCCATATTTGACCAATCAGAGAGCGGCTCTCTCTGGAGTTCTGTTTAAGACCAGAAAAAAAGGTCAAGTCTCCCTCTGGAGTTCTGTTTAAGACTAGAACAAAAGTCCCTCAAATGTTTTCAGTTGACGACCATTTTCATAACAGCCAACTTTTTCTTTCTCAAAACAGTTGATTTGTTTTTATTTCAAATTTAGACCAAAACTAGAGAGTTAAACTAGATCATTTCTGTACACATATCCTAGCCATGTCCAGTGATATGAAGGTCATTTGAAATAGTGTGATGACAGTGAATGTGTCCTATTCTTTATAACGAGCTAGCAGGCTAATCTTTCCTGTTCTTTTAGAGACACTCGGGACCGTTTGTGAACCTATGTTCCCACATACAGACCTACTGTTGATTGACAAGGCACATTGTTCTAACCTCAAATTTATGAGGGGATATCTTTAGTCCCATTCCTACCAGCCACAAGAACTTGTACGAGCCAAGTTGTTTTTACATGAACACTACAAGGCTTCCCTCTCATGGAGAGAAGTTCTATAGCACTCTTCTCTTCGTAATATAAAATATTTAGGTTAGATTTGTATTTAGCCTTTGAGGTAGGCTATTTCTTTTGAGGACATTTCTATATATCTATCAGTTACTCTTGCTTAGCAACTTATTTTCTTCTCTTCAACTTTCCTGTTCTGTCTTCTGCTTCATTTGAACTGTGGGACAGGTATTGTATGGTCTCAAGCGTACTTTACATTAGCGAGATGCATTTAATATCTTTAAAAAGTACATTCTTGAATGCACCATTAATAGAAACACGAACCTCCAGTTAGCCAATAGATGATTAATAATTTACTCATGATCATTCACCAAACATTGATGCACTTGCTAGCATCCAGTGTAGTTCCATCCAGGCTTTAGTTCAGATTAAATGCTTTACAGCCTCACTATGTCTCCTTCCCCACGGCACGCTCTGCGCTCTGTTGCAGGATCTGAAACCTGTGATTGTCGGCAACAAGCGCAGCCTATGGGGAAACAAAGGGCTCCTCCCCTTCTAAGGTGAGCTAGTAGACCAGACCCCGGACAGGGCCAAACAGGAAGGATATAACCCCACCCACTTTGCCAAAGCACAGCCCCCACTCCACGAGAGGGATATATTCAACCACCAACTTACCATCCTGAGAAAAGGCTGAGTATAGCCCACAAAGATCTCCGCCACGGCACAACCCAAGGGGGGGGGGCAACTCAGGTGACGCACCCCTCCCAGGAGTTTGATTTGATTTGTACAGTATGTGGCCATCCTTAGTTTCCATAGAGGCTTTGACTAGAAGAATGGCATTTTGGGAACTATAGTCTTCTGATGTGGCTTTTCACCATTGATATTTAAATCCTTATTTAGAGAAATGCTGTAGATGTTATGTGAAGGGACATGTGGATTGCATTGCTCAGCAGTTTGGTGCGAAGGCAAAATACATCTGTGCCAGTCAGGACATACAGAGGGGTCCAAAATGATTGACACCCTTGATAAAGATGAGCAACAACGACTGAATAAAATAAATAATTCAAATACTGAGCTATATTGTCTGCTCAAAGAAATTGGGAAATAGTAGTATTTTATTCTAATACAATTGCTCTAAGAGATTTTTTTGAAACAAGTAATATATTTGTTAAGAATAGAATATGTTTCTAAACACTTCAACATTAATGTGGATGCTACCATGATCACAGATAATCCTGAATGAATCGTGAATAATGATGAGTGAGAAAGTTAGAGGGTCTTTTGACCCTCTGTAACTAATAAAAGGACAGCGGAGTCAATCACCACCTTCCGGAGACACCTGAAACCCCACCTCTTTAAGGAATACCTAGGATAGGATAAAGTAATCCTTCTCACCCCCCCCCCCCCCCTTAAAAGATTTAGATGCACTATTGTAAAGTGGCTGTTCCACTGGATGTCATAAGCTGAATGCACCAATTTGTAAGTCGCTCTGGATAAGAGCGTCTGCTAAATGACTTAAATGTAAATGTAAATGTAAAAGTGACTCCAAAAGATCACAATACATTATTTACACAATTCCTGGACTCGTTAAATGTCCCAGTTCTTCCATGGTCTGCATACTCCCCTGACATGTCACCCACTGAGCATGTTTGGGATGCTCTGGATCGACGTGTAAGACAGCGTGTTCCAGTTCCCGCCAAAATCCAACAACTTGCACAGCTATTGAAGAGGAGTGGGGCAACATTCCACAGGCCAAAATCAACAGCCTGATCAACTCTATGCGAAGGAGATGGGTCTCGCTGCATGAGGCAAATAGTGGTCACACCAGATACTGACTGGTTTTCTGGTCCACGTTGTCATCTGTTATCTGTGACCAACAGATGCATATCTGTATTCCCAGTCATGTGAAATCCATAGATTAGGGCCTAATGAATTGATTTAAATGGACAGATTTCCTGATATGAACTTTAACTCAGTAAAATCTTTGAAATTGTTGCATTTTGCTTTTACATTTTTTGTTCAGATTTGTGAATCTGAGCTCCACAAAGAAATGTTAAAAAGTAATAATGATTGGCCCATGGTAAGACAGGATACATCCTGAAATACAGTCACCCTGGCAAAGGTCACATGGTTTAGTAACAAGACAGGACAGACACATCCTGAAATACAGTCTCATTTGTTTTCACAGGAGACAGTTGGAGTCAAGAGCAAATCTGTCACAAATGGTAAGCAAGTTCTCTCACCATGGTGTCTGTCTGTGTGTGTTTTGAAACAGGGCTTTTCCGAACCTGTTGTGGTTGACATCGTCACACATGAAAAGGTGGTGAGACTAAGAAAAGTGTCTCTTCTAAAGGACGGACACACGTACACACACACACACCTCGAATTGATTTTACGACCCCCTCCCATGGAAACCAGGTGTCCAAAACTTCCACAACCATCGTCCTCTTTGTGTTCCGCTGGCCCCCGTAAATCAAATCTGCTAGTCATCTTGGGCTCCTTCAAAGGTCCCTGCCTCACTGCATTGCTGTTCTATATTTAAAGAGGCTGTTCCCTCTGACCTTGTTTCCCTGTAGAAAGAACCTTTCACGCTCCTTAGATGGCTTCCATGTCACTGTCCTGCTTCCCAAATGGCTTCCTATTCACTGAGTTACTACTATAGACCCTGGTCAAAAGTAGTGCACTACATAGGGAATATGGTCTATGGACCCTGGTCTAACGTAGTGCACTACATAGGGAATAGGGTCTATGGACCCTGGTCAAAAGTAGTGCACTACATAGGGAATAGGGTCTATGGGTCCTGGTCAAAAGTAATGCACTACATAGGGAATAGGGTCTATGGGTCCTGGTCAAAAGTAATGCACTACATAGGGAATAGGGTCTATGGGTCCTGGTCAAAAGTAGTGCACTACATAGGGAATAGGGTCTATGGGTCCTGGTCAAAAGTAGTGCGCTACATAGTGTGCCATTTGGGACGCAGCCCCATTCCTACGTAGTTCACCCCACGCCACCAGGAGCCGCGGAATACCGTGCCGAGCGTCGGCTTGATGCCGTGCATGCCACAGAGCAGCTGCATGTATTGTCCCATTACTGTTGCATTACGTCTGTGTGCTGTGGAGGATTACCAGCCGGTTAAGCAGCAAAGTCACCGGGCTTATACACTCAACCTTAATGTTTTAAAGGCTTGTTCTCTCAGTAGGTTGATGGCTGTTGAGTGAGACTAATAACATAGTATTTACTGATGCTGTTGTACTGACACAGAGCAGAAAGACTTGGCACCTACTGTATGGGCATCAAGTTGATATGTTTATTACAGTACGCCTTTCTGCCCATGTATCTTTCACCCGACACTGGTACTTTCTTTAGTTCCCCAATACAGTATACACTGTATTATCAGCAGCACCCTCAGCCCAGTCCAAGCCCAACTAGGGATGTCCTCTCAGGATGCTACCACTGAGTCAGACTTGGGGGAATGGAAAAGCTGTCGCAGTCCTTTTGAGTGTCACCCTAAATAGCGCCCCCACCCTTGAAACCTTCGCAATTCTTCAGCTGAAATAGCCCCATGGTAATGAATTGAAGGGCAAATGACAACGGTACAGCTATCAATCCCTCTAGTGTCACTGCAGAGACCTCGGAGTATGTGTCAACAGAGGTGTACTGGGTCTGACACACAGCTACACACGCATTCACGCGCAAAGCAACGCTCACAGACACAAACGCATGCTTGTACCTACGCACACAATCTGATTAACAGCTCTTACATTAGATGACTCGTTTATCAATCAGTGTCTCTATTAACACCTAATAAAGTTTGATACGCTATGCCATTGTCTGAAGGAGTGGTTAGATTTGATTAACTATGACTCACTTAGTACTAGAATTACCTTACTGCTATATTTTGGCTGTTCTAGTTGTTTTTCAGTTTTCTTGCAACATTTTGCCACTTTCTGCACAGTTTTACCATTTTATAAGACGTTTGAGGCTTTTGGCCACTTTTTGTTGGAGACATTTGTTCAGGACTAAATTATATTTTCCTTCTCGTCTCTCAGCAGGTGTTGGATGTTAACAATATAAGAGGAAAACCCCTCAGGAAGAAGCCCCAACTGATGAAATGCAAGACTCTACGATGTGTATTCATAACACAAAATATCTCCATAACAACCACATGGTTCACGTTAGGTTTTAGGGGGAGGGAGTACAGGTTATTCATTTTGGTTGGTATTCAGAGTTGAGATCCTCATGTTTAACTCTTACTTTTGTGTAAATCATTCATTGATGTCAATGGGAGACATGCGCCAAAATTTGAATACCATCTCAAAATACATATTAGTACTTTATTTATAGCCCTTTATATTATTTTAGATTGTTGATGAAACGGCTTTTGCACAATCCCTTGTACGTCCTAATAGAATCAATGCTGTGAAAATGACATTTGATCAACCACATTTGTAGGAAATAAAGGTATGTTTGTAATGAAAGATATTTTAACCACACCCGTTTGGGCTTGACTTAATTTCTTTGATAAAGAAAATAAATTCAAATAATAGATATGAAACCTTCAAAATAATTCTAAAAGTTGTTTAAAATGTGTCTTCTAAAGAGCTACAGTAATAATTTAAATAGGTAATGTAACTGTCCAAGTAGCCATAGAGAAGTGAAAGCTTCCAGTTGTATAAGATCATATACTACCTACACCTGACGAGGCTGGTGGGAGGAGCTATAGGACAGGCTCGTTGTAATGTCTGGAATGGAATTATTGGAACGGAGTCAAACATGTGGTTTCCATGTGTTTGATACCTTTCCATTTATTCCATTCCAGCCATTACAACGAGCCTGTCTTATAGCTCCTCCCACCAGCCTCGTCTGACATACACTGAGTGTACCTCAGTTTGTCGGGCCATTGGATCTACAAGGTGTCGAAAGCATTCCACAGGGATGCTGGCCCATGTAGACTCAATGCATCCCACTGTTCAAAAATCTAATGAAATCATATCAAATTTTATTTGTCACATACACATGGTTAGCAGATGTTAATGCGAGGGTAGCGAAATGCTTGTGCTTCTAGTTCCGACAATGCAGTGATAACCAACAAGTAATCTAACTAACAATTCCAAAACTACTGTCTTATACACAGTGTAAGGGGATAAGGAACATGTACATAAGGATATATGAATGAGTGATGGTGTAGAGCAGCATACAGTAGATGGTATCGAGTACAGTATATACATATGAGATGAGTGTGTAGACAAAGTAAACAAAGTGGCATAGTTAAAGTGGCTAGTGATACATGTGTTACATAAGGATGCAGTCGATGATGTAGAGTACAGTATATACATATGCATATGAGATGAATAATGTAGGGTAAGTAACATTATATAAGGTAGCATTGTTTAAAGTGGCTAGTGATATATTTACATCATTTCCCATCAATTCCCATTATTAAAATGGCTGGAGTTGGGTCAGTGTCAATGACAGTGTGTTGGCAGCAGCTACTCAATGTTAGTGGTGGCTGTTTAACAGTCTGATGGCCTTGAGATAGAAGCTGTTTTTCAGTCTCTCGGTCCCAGCTTTGATGCACCTGTACTGACCTCGCCTTCTGGATGATAGCGGGGTGAACAGGCAGTGGTTCGGGTGGTTGATGTCCTTGATGATCTTTATGGCCTTCCTGTAACAACGGGTGGTGTAGGTGTCCTGGAGGGCAGGTAGTTTGCCCCGGTGATCGTTGTGCAGTCCTCACTACCCTCTGGAGAGCCTTACGGTTGAGGGCGGAGCAGTTGCCGTACCAGGCGGTGATACAGCCCGCCAGGATGCTCTCGATTGTGCATCTGTAGAAGTTTGTGAGTGCTTTTGGTGACAAGCCGAATTTCTTCAGCCTCCTGAGGTTGAATAGGCGCTGCTGCGCCTTCTTCACGGCGCTGTCAGTGTGAGTGGACCAATTCAGTTTGTCTGTGATGTGTATGCCGAGGAACTTAAAACTAGCTACCCTCTCCACTACTGTTCCATCGATGTGGATAGGGGGTGTTCCCTCTGCTGTTTCCTGAAGTCCACAATCATCTCCTTAGTTTTGTTGACGTTGAGTGTGAGGTTATTTTCCTGACACCACACTCCGAGGGCCCTCACCTCCTCCCTGTAGGCCGTCTCGTCGTTGTTGGTAATCAAGCCTACCACTGTTGTGTCGTCCGCAAACTTGATGATTGAGTTGGAGGCGTGCGTGGCCACGCAGTCGTGGGTGAACAGGGAGTACAGGAGAGGGCTCAGAACGCACCCTTGTGGGGCCCCTGTGTTGAGGATCAGCGGGGAGGAGATGTTGTTACCTACCCTCACCACCTGGGGCGGCCCGTCAGGAAGTCCAGTACCCAGTTGCACAGGGCGGGGGTCGAGACCCAGGGTCTCGAGCTTGATGACGAGCTTGGAGGGTACTATGGTGTTGAATGCCGAGCTATAGTCGATGAACAGCATTCTCACATAGGTATTCCTCTTGTCCAGGTGGGTTAGGGCAGTGTGCAGTGTGGTTGAGATTGCATCGTCTGTGGACCTATTTGGGCGGTAAGCAAATTGGAGTGGGTCTAGGGTGTCAGGTAGGGTGGAGGTGATATGGTCCTTGACTAGTCTCTCAAAGCACTTCATGATGACGGAAGTGAGTGCTACGGGCGGTAGTCGTTTAGCTCAGTTACCTTAGCTTTCTTGGGAACAGGAACAATGGTGGCCCTCTTGAAGCATGTGGGAACAGCAGACTGGTATAGGGATTGATTGAATATGTCCGTAAACACACCGGCCAGCTGGTCTGCGCATGCTCTGAGGGCGCGGCTGGGGATGCCGTCTGGGCCTGCAGCCTTGCGAGGGTTAACACGTTTAAATGTCTTACTCACCTCGGCTGCAGTGAAGGAGAGACCGCATGTTTCCGTTGCAGGCCGTGTCAGTGGCACTGTATTGTCCTCAAAGCGGGCAAAAAAGTTATTTAGTCTGCCTGGGAGCAAGACATCCTGGTCCGTGACTGGGCTGGATTTCTTCCTGTAGTCCGTGATTGACTGTAGACCCTGCCACATGCGTCGTGTCTGAGCCATTGAATTGAGATTCCACTTTGTCTCTGTACTGACGCTTAGCTTGTTTGATAGCCTTACGGAGGGAATAGCTGCACTGTTTGTATTCAGTCATGTTGCCAGACACCTTGCCCTGATTAAAAGCAGTGGTTCGCGCTTTCAGTTTCACGCGAATGCTGCCATCAATCCACGGTTTCTGGTTAGGGAATGTTTTTATCGTTGCTATGGGAACGACATCTTCGACGCACGTTCTAATGAACTCGCACACCGAATCAGCGTATTCGTCAATATTCCCATCTGACGCAATACGAAACATGTCCCAGTCCACGTGATGGAAGCAGTCTTGGAGTGTAGAGTCAGCTTGGTCTGACCAGCGTTGGACAGACCTCAGCGTGGGAGCCTCTTGTTTTAATTTCTGCCTGTAGGCAGGGATCAGCAAAATGGAGTCGTGGTCAGCTTTTCCGAAAGGGGGGGCGGGGCAGGGCCTTATATGCGTCACGGAAGTTAGAGTAACAATGATCCAAGGTTTTACCACCCCTGGTTGCGCAATCGATATGCTGATAAAATTTAGGGAGTCTTGTTTTCAGATTGGCTTTGTTAAAATCCCCAGCTACAATGAATGCAGCCTCCGGATAAATGTTTTCCAGTTGTGTCAAGTTGCCCGGATGTCCTTTGGGTGGTGGAACATTCTTGGTACACACGGGAAACTGTTTGAGAGTGAAAAACCCAGCAGCGTTGCAGTTCTAGACTCAAACTGGTCCACCTGGTGCTTACTACCATACCCCGTTCAAATGTACTTAAATCGTTTGTCTTGCCCATTCACCCTCTGAATGACACACACAGACAATCCATGTCTCAATTGTCTCAAGGCTTAAAAATCCTCCTTTAACCTGTCTCCTCCCTTTCATCTACACTGATTGAAGTGGATTTAACAAGTGACATCAATAAGGGATCATAGCGTTCACCTGGATTAAAGAGCAGACGTTCCTAATGTTTTGTAAACTCAGTGTTTTTGTCATATTCACATTCATATACAGTAGGCCTATGTATGGGGATTATAGTTATGAATTAGCAGTGAAAACAATCACAGATATCTTTTAGATGTCTTCACATTTTGTACTAAATTTGTGGAAATGACAAAAATGTGTATTATTTTATCACCGCTGTTTTATCCTCCCTAATATACTTTCATTTGACTGATACGTTGGTGATGTCTTGCTCCCGCTAAACTGGATCTGGGCCGATGGTCCTATACATACTTGACTTATTTTATGATTACGGTGTCCATATTCGTACTGCCACCTAGTCATAAGAAGTCTGTCCTAATATGGACACCATATAAACTCAGCAAAAAAAGAAACGTCCCTTTTTCAGGACCCTGTCTTTCAAAGATAATTCGTAAAAATCCAATTAACCTCACAGATCTTCATTGTAAAGGGTTTAAACACCATTTTCCATCTTGTTCAATGAACAATTAATGAAAATGCACCTGTGGAACGGTCGTTAAGACACTAACAGCTTACAGACGGTAGGCAATTAAGGTCACAGTTATGAAAACTTAGGACACTAAAGAGGCCTTTCTACTGACTCTGAAAAACACCAAAAGAAAGATGCCCAGGGTCCATGCTCATCCATCTGCGTGAACATGCCTTAGGCATGCTGCAAGGAGGTATGAGGACTGCAGATCTGGCCCGGGCAATAAATTGCAATGTCTGTACTGTGAGATGCCGAAAACAGAGCTACAGGGAGACAGGACGGACAGCTGATCGTCCTCGCAGTGGCAGACCACGTGTAACAACACCTGCACATTATCCGAAACATCACACCTGCGGGACAGGTACAGGATGGCAACAACAACTTCCCGAGTTACACCAGGAATGCACACTCTCTCCATCAGGGGCTCAGACTTTCCGCAATAGGCTGAGAGAGGCTTGACTGAGGGCTAGTAAGCCTGTTGTAAGGCAGGTCCTCACCAGACATCAACGGCAACAACGTCGCCTATGGACACATACCCACTGTCGCTGGACCAGACAGGACTGGCAAAAAGTGCTCTTCACTGATGAGTAGCGGTTTTGTCTCACCAGGGGTGATGGTCTGATTCATGTTTTTCGTCAAAGGAATGAGCGTTACACCGATGCCTGTACTCTGGAGCGGGATCGATTTGGAGGTGGAGGGTCCATCATGGTCTGGGGTGGTGTGTCACAGCATCATCAGACTGAGCTTGTTGTCATTGCAGGCAATCTTAACTCTGTGCGTTACAGGGAAGACATCCTCCTCACTCATGTGATATCCTTCCTGCAGGCTCATCCTGACATGACCCTCCAGCATGACAATGCCACCAACTATACTGCTCGTTCTGTGCAAGATTTCCTGCAAGACAGGGATGTCAGTGTTCTGCCATGACCAGTGAAGAGCCCGGATCTCAATCCCATTGAGCACATCTGGGACCTGTTGGATCGGAGGGTGAGGTCTAGGGCCATTCCTCCCAGAAATGTCCTGGAACTTGCAGGTGCCTTGGTGGAAGTGGGGAAACATCTCACAGCAAAAACGGGCAAATCTGGTCCAGATCTGGTTCAGTCCATGAGGAGGAGATACACTGCAGTACTTAATACAGCTTGCGGCCAGCTTTGTTCAGGGACACATTATTCCATGTCTGTGGAACTTGTTTAGTTTGTGTCTCAGTTGATGTATCTTATGTTCATACAAATATTTACAGATGTTAAGTTTACTGAAAATAAACGCAGTTGACAGTGAGAGGACATTTATTTTTTTCCTGAGTTTATATCGAATAGCTCTGCTCTGCAGGTGACATAAACCATGAACTACAACTTACTATCACAATAAGAACTGGTTGCCAATACTTGCAGAAATTATGCAGCAAGTTAATCAGAGGGTAAATCACAATGACGAGACAGCCTATAGGGAGGAGGTCAGAGTGGATCACATCAGAGTGTTGATGTGAGCTATGAACAGCCTTTCAAAGCACTTTGTGGCTACAGACATGAGTGCTACGGGTCGGAAGTCCTTTAAGCAGGTTACCTAGTGGTCTTGGGCACAGGGACTATGGTGGTCTGCTTGAAACATGTTGGTATTACAGACAGGTTGAAAATGTCAGTGAAGACACTAGCCAGTTGGTTTACCAGGAGTACACGTCCTGGTGATCCGTCTGGCCCTGCGGCCTTGTGAATGTTGAACTGTTTAAAGGTGTTACATCGGCTGCGGAGAGTCGTTCGGAACATCTGATGCTCTCATGCATGTTTCAGTATTACTTGCATAGAAGTAATTTCATTTGTCTTGTAGGCTCGTGTCACTGGGCAGCTCGTGGCTGTGCTTCCCTTTGTAGTCTGTAATAGTTTGCAAGTCCCTGCCACATTCGACGAGCGTCGGAACCAGT
The DNA here is from genome assembly GCF_021184085.1 of Oncorhynchus gorbuscha. Classification (NCBI taxonomy): domain Eukaryota; kingdom Metazoa; phylum Chordata; class Actinopteri; order Salmoniformes; family Salmonidae; genus Oncorhynchus; species Oncorhynchus gorbuscha. The sequence goes on from NC_060173.1 coordinate 11,084,003, forward strand.
GTAGTACGATTCAATCTTGACCCTTTGACTGTTTGATGGTTCGTTGGAGGGCATAGCGGGATTTCTTATAAGCTTCCAGGTCAGAGTCCTGCTCCTTGAAAGCGGCAGCTCTACCCTTTAGCTCAGTGCGGATGTTGCCTGTAATCCATGGCTTCTGGTTGGGGTTTGTGCGTACAGTCACGGTGGGGACAACGTCATCGATGCACTTATTGATGAAACCAGTGACTGATGTGGTGTACTACTCAATGCCGTCAGTAGAATCCCGGAACATATTCCAGTCTGTGCTAGCAAAGAAGTCCTGAATCTAGCATCTGCTTCATCTGACCACTTTTTTATAGACCGAGTCACTGCTGCTTCCTGCTTTAGTTTTTGCTTGTAAGCTGGAAACACAAGGATAAAATGGTCAGATTTGCCAAACGGAGAGTGAGGGAGAGCTTTGTATGCATCTCTGTGTGTGGAGTAAAGGTGGTCTGGAGTTTTTTTCTCACATTGCACATTTTTTCCCACGTGCACATTGAACACGCTGCTCGAAATTAGGTAAAACGGATTTGAGTTACCCTGCATTAGTCCAGGGCCACTAGGACCACCGCCTCTGGATGAGCGTTTTCCTGTTTGCTTATGGCCATATACATCTCATTGAGTGCGGTCTTAGTGTCAGCATCAGCATTGTGGTGGTATATAGACAGCTACGAAAAATACAGATAAACTCTCTTGGTAAATAGTGTGGTCTACAGCTTATCATGAGATACTCTACCTCAGGCGAGCAAAACCTTGAGACTTCCTTAAATTTCGTGCATTATCTGTTGTTTACAAATATACATAGATCGCCACCCCTTACCAAAGGATCCTAACAAGGCCCCCGGTCGTTCGTCCTCGATACCTCTGTCTCTTTCTCCTGCGAATTATGGGGATGAGGGCCTTGTCGGGCATTTGAAGTAAATCCTTCAGAAGCTCGAAAAGGTATTCCTCCAGTATGGGGTGAGTAATCGCTGTCCTGATATCTAGAAGCTCTTTTCGTTCATAAGACACGGTGGCAGAAACATTATGTACCAAATAAGTTACAAATAATGCGAAAGAATATACACAGTAGCACAATTGGTTACGGGATTGTAAAAAACGTCAGCCATCTCCATTGGCGCCATTTTCAAGTCCTCTCAAGATGGGCTTGACTTCTGTTTTTATCCATGAGGATGTAAAGGGCTTAGTGTATAACAAGGCTAGTGGAATTAAGGACGTTACAGGAAAAGTGTGACTAAAAATGTATGCCTTTTTTGAGAATGTCCTATTTATGATGTTGTTGTAATAATTGCTAATAATTCATTGTATTTTAAAGATTAATGTTTTCAAATTATATTTGCATAATTTTGAAACACCATTGAAAATTAACATTAGATGATATTTGCAGCATATTGCAAATTGAGGGGAAAAGTAAAAGACCCATCTGTCTAAAATACAGCATACTTTACTGATTTATACCACAATAGAATCCTGTTCTAGGCTACTAATTAACATACAGTGCTATACTCACTGATGTTTCACTGTGGCATTCTGAATATGAGGTAGTATCCGTCTCTGAATGGTCCTGGAAAAAATGGAGAGTACTGTAAGTAACTCCTATAATTTAAAGGACCGTATCTTTTGTAGCTTGTTCATTGTCCCTGCTACAGCAACAAAAACATATAATAATGTTGAGAATGTCTTGTGATTTGTTTTGATGTCTTATCTTTCATGAGATTTAAAAAAAAATATTTGGATGGATGAAAAGTTGACAGACCTGTGCCGATTTTCATGGAGGGGAGTGTAAGGGTAAGAACTTCAACAAAACCTTGTGTGTAAAGTGCTTGCGTGTGTGTATGACTAATGCCTTCTGATATGTTGGGGTTCAATTGTCTAAGGTGCTAACAATAGCTGGACAACCATAGGGCAGGGCAGTCACATGAGTAGGAAAGGAACACGCTATGTAGACTTGATGGCCAAACCTAAACCTGTTTGGATTCTGAACCCCAAAGAACTGCAGCCTCTGTATTCATATCCCTCTTCTCCCTCCATCTCTGCCTTGGGCTCAGGTAAGGGATATTACTTCATACTAACATACCTCTCTATACATAACTGCTTTGGTATTCATTACAGACATACCGTTACATTGTCTTGAAATCAAATTAACTTTTGATGGTTCGTTGCTTGAACATGATTGGTTTTCTGCTGCAATATATTATAGGCTAAATGGGATGGTTATTAACTATTGACTGAACTGAATTGTGAATACCGTTTAGAAAGACAATGAAGCAATGTTAAAGGGAAGAGTAAAATGCTAATAACAATATACTCTGAATGGTCATAAAAGTTGCAGACAATTTACTCTCTCTACAATTGAGCCTAAGGGAAGTGGGGGGGGGGGGCTTCACCCATTCTGTTAATTCTTTATTTGGAGTGTACGTACATAAGAACTTCATAACACGTTCAACAATTCTACTGCTTATGTATGAGTTATGTATTTGTTATGAATGTGTTATGAATGTGTTATGAATGTGTTATGTATGTGTTATGAATGTGTTATGAATGTGTTATGTATGTGTTATGTATTTGTTATGTATTTGTTATGAATGTGTTATGTATTTGTTATGAATGTGTTATGAATGTGTTATGAATGTGTTATGTATGCGTTGTGTTATGTATGCGTTGTGTTATGTATGCGTTGTGTTATGTATGCGTTGTGTTATGCATGTGTTATGCATGTGTTATGCATGTGTTATGCATGTGTTATGCATGTGTTATGCATGTGTTATGCATGTGTTATGCATGTGTTGTGCATGTGTTGTGCATGTGTTGTGCATGTGTTGTGCATGTGTTGTGCATGTGTTGTGCATGTGTTGTGCATGTGTTAAAGCCCTCATGTATGTATTCTTTTTTTAAAATTACCTACATTTTTATTATGACCAATATTTAGACTTTTAATATACAACAGAATCCAACACATAGAATGTAATAAGACCCAACAAATACCAATTAACTCACTACCTTGGACAACAAACATCTAAAAACATCCAACCAAAAGCAACAGAAATCTGGAACACATTCAGATAGCATCATTGGCTAATCACAACACATTGAGCGAGAATATGCCAAGAGGGTTAGGCTTATTGCTTACAATTTAACACAATTTGAAGAATTACAGACATTTCTAAAGCCACTCACAGGGTTCTGGCAAGCCGTTAGACATTACCAGACGAGGATCAATTTCATGAGTGGTGAAGGGTCTGGCACTGCCCACCTGTCCTAAAGCACATGACTGACAGTCCTGTTCGTGCCCAAAGCAGACAGTGGCCTTGGCCACCATTCCCAGTTTAGACTGTCTCCTTTTCCACTGATCAGAAGAGATGACCTGCTGTAGACCCTTTGTATCTATAGTAGGGAGTATGGATGAGTGACCTTTTGTTTGGATCAAGCCCTCATTAATAAATAAACAGTTCAGGCATATATAGAGAGTGTTCTTCTAAGACGAGCTAAGTCACTGATCAGACCGCCAATGTCCTCTGAGCCAATCAACAAGCCAGAGCCAATCAACAAGCCAGAGTCAATACCTCAGATGTCAAGAGTGCTGTGAGAGGGAGATTGACTGAATGCTGTGTGATAAAGATTTAGTACTGTGTGATAAAGATTTAGTACTGTGTGATAAAGATTTAGTACTGTGTGATAAAGATTTAGTACTGTGTGAGAGATATTTAGTGCTGTGTGAGAGATATTTAGTGCTGTGTGAGAGATATTTAGTACTGTGTGAGAGATTTAGTACTGTGTGAGAGATTTAGTACTGTGTGAGAGATTTAGTGCTGTGTGAGAGATTTAGTGCTGTGTGAGAGAGATTTAGTGCTGTGTGAGAGATTTAGTACTGTGTGAGAGATATTTAGTGCTGTGTGAGAGATATTTAGTGCATTGTGAGAGATTTAGTGCTGTGTGAGAGAGATAGTGCTGTGTGAGAGATTTAGTACTGTGTGAGAGATTTAGTGCTGTGTGAGAGATTTAGTGCTGTGTGAGAGATTTAGTGCTGTGTGAGAGAGATTTAGTGCTGTGTGAGATTTAGTGCTGTGTGAGAGATTTAGTGCTGTGTGAGAGAAATTTAGTGCTGTGTGAGAGAGATTTAGTGCTGTGTGAGAGATTTAGTGCATTGTGAGAGAGATTTAGTGCTGTGTGAGAGAGATTTAGTGCTGTGTGAGAGAGATTTAGTGCTGTGTGAGAGAGATTTAGTGCTGTGTGAGAGAGATTTACTGCTGTGTGAGAGAGATTTACTGCTGTGTGAGAGAGATTTACTGCTGTGTGAGAGAGATTTACTGCTGTGTGCGAGAGATTTAGTACTGGGTGAGAGAGATTTACTGCTGTGTGAGAGAGATTTACTGCTGTGTGATAAAGATTTAGTGCTGTGTGATAAAGATTTAGTACTGTGTGATAAAGATTTAGTACTGTGTGAGAGATTTAGTGCTGTGTGAGAGAGATTTAGTGCTGTGTGAGAGAGATTTAGTGCTGTGTGAGAGAGATTTAGTGCTGTGTGAGAGAGATTTAGTACTGTGTGAGAGAGATTTAGTTCGGTGTGAGAGACATTTAGTTCGGTGTGAGAGAGATTTAGTACTGTGTGAGAGAGATTTACTGCTGTGTGAGAGAGATTTACTGCTGTGTGAGGGAGATTTACTGCTGTGTGAGAGAGATTTAGTACTGTGTGAGACAGGTTTAGTGCTGGGAGGTGATGATAGTAGCCTAGTCGACAATGTGTTTTTATCCTGTATGGCTTACTCTTATAGCCATATCATGTACTCAAGTAAAGGTTTTCTCTTGTATTTTAGGGTTCAAATAAGACAAAATGTCAGACACAGAAGAAGTGGAGGAAGTGCAGTGAGTATCATATGTATTATTATTACTACATATATTTCCTGTTTCAAAACCTTCCACTATATCAAACTAATTAAAAATGTATTTTGTTTTCATGCCACTTCTTTCGTGAAGGGAAGAAGGTAAGATTGCTTTGTCTGAAAGTCTCATTCCTCATAGTGGCGATATGAAAAATGTTTTGTCTTTTTTTTTCTATTTGAAAGATTTACCACTTGTGTATATGCCAATGCACTGTGTATTTTATTACACAATAATACTTTTATGACCCCACCCCGTACAGCTTTAACGGACTATTCTGTCCTGATTAACATGACATCCTTCTATGATAAGATCAAACTAAGACAGTCACTGTCCTTTATTACAGATGGAGCCAAGCCCAAACCAAAGTAAGTTTTTCGATAGAATATGACAGACTGTGATTCAGGCCTCGTTTCAGTCTGTGAAGCTGAAACGTTACAGATTCCACAATATAAATATCAAGGTCGTTTTCCGACTGAGCCGACACAGGCAGCTTCTTTGTTGTTGTAATATCGCAAAACAGACGTGGCCGTGTCACCGCTACGGATTCCTGCTGACCTTGGCTCTTATAAGGATCATAGGCCGTTGACGAATATCCTCCATCTCACTCGGTACGGGTCAAGTTTGTCCAGGTCACACCAGTTGAGGCCATTCTTGGTCATTTCTGCCTGGAGGACAGTCCTCCAAGTGTTTCTGGGTGGCCCATTTTTATATTTTCCCCTGACAGATGATACGTTATATCATAAGTGGTCTTGAAAGCTCACGACATTTACTGAAATGCTCAAATTGTGATATATATATATATACACACACATTAGATACACAATTTTCATTTCTATAGGTTTGTGCCAAACATCTCTGCACCAAAGATGCCTGATGGCGAGAAAGTGGATTTTGATGTAAGTTGAATCACAAACACACACACACCACAGGTGGTTGGTGGCACCTTAAATGGGGAGGACAGGCTTGTGGTAATGACTGGAGTGGAATGGTATCAAATACATCAAATGCGTGTTTGATGCCATTCCATTCGCTCCGTTCCCTCCATTATTATGAGCCGTCCTCCCCTCAGCAGCCTCCGCTGACAAACACATCATGATAAGAAAACTAACCAACCATTTGTGACAGACTTGCCTCTGACTGTATCATGTTAAAATGAAGCAAATGAGAGGTACAGAAAGTCTAACGATGACGTCCAACTAAGGAAATTACTCTTTTCATGGTGTATAACATGTATGTTGTCTTACCAAAACAAACTATTCTTATTACTTCATCTGATTCTTCTGTGTGGTGGTCAGGACATCCACAGGAAGCGTCAGGACAAGGACCTGTCTGAGCTCCAGTCTTTGATCGAGTCTCACTTTATCCAGAGGAAGAAGGAAGAAGAGGAGCTCATCAGTCTCGTCAACAGGATTGTGAGTCGGCCATTTTAGAATCTGGAGTGAATGTTCTTTTACTGTTCCTAGAAACATTGCAATGCGACACCTAACAACTTGGTCACTGAGTGTGCGCGTGTGTGCAGGAGAAACGTCGCGCAGAGCGGGCAGAGCAGCAGAGGGTTCGTGCAGAGAGGGAGAAGGAGAGGCAGGCCAGGGTTGCGGTGAGTCTTCTCCCCATTATGACACCTAGCTAATGTGAGTTCTATGCTGGAATTGAACCCACAACCTGTGTGTTGCATACTCTTATCAACCGACCCACACAGGATCACATATGACTAATACAATATGACTTCTAATGGCTAACGGGGAAACAGATTGTGGATGTAATTTCTATGATAGATATTTCTTCCCTAATGCTCCCAGTCTTTCTTTCTTCCCTAATGCTCCCCGTCTTTCTTTCTTCCCTAATGCTCCCCGTCTTTCTTTCTTCCCTAATGCTCCCCGTCTTTCTTTCTTCCCTAATGCTCCCCGTCTTTCTTCCCTAATGCTCCCCGTCTTTCTTTCTTCCCTAATGCTCCCCGTCTTTCTTTCTTCCCTAATGCTCCCAGTCTTTCTTTCTTCCCTAATGCTCCCCGTCTTTCTTCCCTAATGCTCCCCGTCTTTCTTCCCTAATGCTCCCCGTCTTTCTTCCCTAATGCTCCCCGTCTTTCTTCCCTAATGCTCCCCGTCTTTCTTCCCTAATGCTCCCTGTCTTTCTTCCCTAATGCTCCCTGTCTTTCTTCCCTAATGCTCCGTGTGCAGGAGGAGAAGGACAGGAAGGAGGCAGAGGATCAGCGTAGGAAGCAGGATGATGATATCAAGAAGAAGAAGGCTCTCACCAACATGACCCACCAGTATGGAGGAATCCAGCAGAAGGTCAGTGGAATATTGTTTCAAAAACATTAAAAAAACAACACCCAGTGTATTTTTTATCATATAGACATTGATAATAGTGTAACGGAAGCATCAAGTAATGTGAGGCAATGAACAAAATATCTTTGAGAACAATGGTATTTGTGATGTTTCAATTCTCAGAGTGAAAACCGCAAAGGAGCCAAGAAACAGACAGAGAGAGAGAAGAAGAAGAAGATTCTTGCTGACCGAAGGAAACCTCTCAGCATCGACCATCTGAATGAGGACAAACTCAAGTATGACGTCATCGATAATATTCAGAATTTGCCAGTCCTCAGAAAAGCTGACCATGTTATCATAATTATTTATGATGGTTTATGTCTGATGTTTTTAGGTTATGACTGAACACATGACTATGTGAATGGTTCGAATGATTAACATTCTTCAGTGAGACAAGGGTTCTTTGGGGCAAGAACGTGTTCTGATCCACTGTTGCACCAACAGGGAGAAGGCCAGTGAGATGTGGGAGCGAATGATGGAGTTGGAGGCAGAGAAGTTTGACCTCAGTGAGAAACTCAAGAAACAGAAGTATGATGTAAGTTACCTAGACAACACACACGACAAACTCAAGAAACAGAAGTATGATGTAAGTTACCTAGACAACACACACGACAAACTCAAGAAACAGAAGTATGATATAAGTTACCTAGACAACACACATGACAAACTCAAGAAACAGAAGTATGATGTAAGTTACCTAGACAACACACATGACAAACTCAAGAAACAGAAGTATGATGTAAGTTACCTAGACAACACACGACAAACTCAATAAACAGAAGTATGATGGCGTCACCTTGACCTAACACAGAAACAAGTACACAACAGTCACCCTCAATGAAATATTTGAAATGAAATGAAATATTTTCCAGGATTTCTCAACAGCAGCAAGATTTTCATAAATTGGATGGGATCTGGGTGGTCTTACCTTTAGTATTGACTCTCGTCTCAGGTCGTGTAGTTCAGTCTCAGTGAGATGCAGTCTCTTCTTCTTTCGGTTGGCAATGTGGGAGGGCCCAGGCAGTGGCTACATCAGAGGTGACCTACAGGTGAATTCTGAAGTCTACAGGGTCATCGGCAGGTTTCTGGGTTCATTTATCCTCTCAACCTCCCTGGGATCTGAGGAATACTGTGATATAGTCTTGTCTGCTTTCGAATGGCAATGAGAGGTCCCAGGGTTGGGGTCAATTCCATTTCAATTCAGAAAGTAAACGAAATTCCAAATGCACATTTTCCTCATTGGAGACACTTGGAATTTCAAATTACTTCCTGAATTAACCCCAATCCTGGTGGGTACATGAAAGGTGAACAACAAGTTAAACTAAAAGTGAATTATGTGGTCTATAGTATCATCACGTTCCTGGGTTTCTCTCCGATGGACTCCACCTGTACAGGTTTCCACCACACTAACTAAAAGGTGTTGTCAAAGCTTACAGCATGTCTTGTGTCCTTACAGATTAACCAGCTTCTCACCCGGGTCCAGGACCACCAGAGGTAAGTAACACAAAAGGTTCAGGAGTTTGGACTTTGAAGGACAAAGAAATTCTGAGTCGTGTTTATTAGGGTACAAAATTAAAAGAAAATGAAAACACGTAGACTAATAAACAGACAAGCATCTCTTATTGGACGAGTACAGAGTACAGTTTAGAACAGTTTCTTCCATGTTGTTCCTAATGAACAAGACCCAGCATTGTGGTTTTCATTTTAATTGGGCTGAGTCACTGGTTGCCATTCCATCAACAACTCCATTTCCCATCATTCCTTTCAAACTCTCAAGCAGGGATGGTCATTTAATGACCAGTGGAACAAACATTGATTGAAACCAAAGAAACAGCCATGACCATCACTTACACAGCCCATGTCCATCTGTGTGTGTGTGTGCGCATTGCGTATAGCATGATCACGGCACAATAGATTGAAGACATTGTATATGCGGACTATGTAAATTGCCAACATGGTCTGGTCTGAAATTACAGCACAAACAAACTATTTAATGATAAACATCAAGCCAAAAGAAGTCAAATCCCGTGTTACTGATGGACTGACAAACCATTCAACATATTCACCCTTGACCCAGAAGTGGACCACTTTTTCCACCAGAGTCTCTGACTCCCCCTTGCATGAGAGGCAGTGAGAACAAGTGCACACTTCTGGGTGTAGTGTTAGACTCAGAGTGCAGTGAAGTGCTGCAACAGGGACGTTCACTATTGGGCTTACGACCTGGCTGCCAAGTGATTCATATTTCTTAAACTTGTCCTGACCCCTCAGCGCCAAAGGTCGAGGCAAGAAGACGGGCCGTGTGAGGTAAAGGAGCAGCCGCCATGGTCGAGGGCAGACAGCCATGATGATAATGTGTCTGTATACGTGATGTTCATTGTTCCGTCTGGTATAACAGCAGACTGGATCACAAGTCAATAAAATGGTTCATTCAACCCTGGTACCACTTTTTGAGAATATACAGAATAAACCGGCCAATTCAAGTTAGACGTTGCCACACAATTCAGCCCTGCCTTTGCTACCAATAGTTTACCACGTGGTATTGTGGGTATGACAACAAATTATCATTATCCCATAATCAATATAGTAGGACAAATGACCTCATCAATACACTAGATATCTTAAAACACATTTAGCGACAGACGTACGGTTGAGTGAAAATAACGTTGAAGCGTACGGTTCACAGCAGCATTATGGTGCTTTTTCAACCAACAAATAACACGTCTTCTACGTCCGAGTGGCATTTCTCGGCTCTTTGTAAATATCAGCGACACAAATGAGAGATTGTTACCAATGTAAGGACATTTTCAGCAGTAGCATAGACATGTGAGACAATATTTACAAGTCTCAGGATACACACACACACACACACACACACACACACACACACACACACACACACACACACACACACACACACACACACACACACACCAGCAAGCCAGAAACTAGAGGAAACATCTTTAATGTAACTCCACATTATTCAGTAGGTAGACCTCACACGTTCATCAATATAATAATATACTTACATATGAAAGATCATTTTGGTGTGCGATGTGGTACAGGTGAAGATTGATACTGTATAGGTCAAGTCCATATAATACAATCTACAACTATTTTGAAATGTGCGTCCCCATTCTCCACTCATTACCAGAAGTGTGTGGTTTTACACTGCCGGTCATGGGTTTGGTTGAAACTCCCTTCAGCCAAGGCTTACACACATCCATTGCTTTTAAAACCATGACAGGGGAGTGTGGAAGTGACAACTTCAAGAGGATGGAGAATTGATGATACTCAATAAACACAAATTGACACCAGTGTATTTCCAAGTTGGCCGTCTCTGCAGTCCAGGTAGGTTTGAGACAGAACAGGGTTCAGTGCTTTACGGTTCATGTGGGAGGGAGAGAGGACGGAGGTAGAGGCCCTCACCACATCTGTGTTTCTCTGATCTCAGCGATCACCTGACTGGCTTTCTGCAAGGCCTGCGGACACAGAGTGGAAAAGACAGTTTAGGTGAGCAAATTCATACAGAAACTAAACTCCCCCGGTGACGTCAAAGCAAGAGGTCACAGTTAGTCACAAATAGCTGCTACATTCAAGCAGCAGTTAGATCACGTTTGAAAGGGGTTAAAACACACTACCAAGCTTCTCATTTGTGGTGCTGGGAGTTATTGCCTCAAAAACACATCTGTCATATTTCAAACTCCCATAGTTCTGCAACTAATCCCAGGCCTGTACTTTGAGCATGTCTTCAAGACTCAGTGAGCACGTTCTACACACACACACACCTGTACATTGAGCATGTCTCCAGACTCAGTGAGCAGGTTCTACACACACACACACACACACACACACACACACACACACACACACACATTGAGCATGTCTCCAGACTCAGTGAGCAGGTTCTACACACACACACACCTGTACATTGAGCATGTCTTCAGACTCAGTGAGCACGTTCCACACACACACAACTGTACCTTGAGCATGTCTGCAGCTTCGTTGCGTCTCTGGGCCATGTCTTCCGACTCAGTGAGCAGGTCATCCAGCAGACCAGCCTTATACAGCTGCCCCACCAGCTCACTCTGCAGACTGTCCTTTACATGGTTCACCAGGAAGTGCATCACCGCCTTGGGCACGCTGCAGGAGGAAGTGCAGAGGGAGAGAGAAGTACACTGAGTGCACTAAACATTAGGAACACCTGCTCGTTCTATGATCGACTGACGCAGTGAAAGCTATGATCCCTTATCGATGTCACCTGTTAAATACATCAGTGTCGATGAAGGGGGAGGAGACAGGTTAAAAAGGGGTTTTAAGCCTCGAGACATGGATTGTGTATGTGTGCCATTCTGAGGGTGAATGGACGAGACAAAATATTGAAGTGCCATTGAACGCAGTATGGTAATAGGTGCCAGGCGCACCGGTCTGAGTGTTTCAAGAACTGCAATGCTGGTGAGGTTTTTCACACGGTTTCCTGTGTGGATCAAGAATGGTCCACCACCCAAAGGACATCCTGCCAACTTGACACAACTGTTGGAAGCATTGGAGTCAACATGGTCCAGCATCCCTGTGGAACGCTTTCGACACCTTGTAGAGTCAACATGGGCCAGCATCCCTGTGGAACGCTTTAGACACCTTGTAGAGTCAACATTGGCCAGCATCCCTGTGGAACGCTTTAGACAACTTGTAGAGTCAACATGGGCCAGCATCCCTGTGGAACGCTTTAGACACCTTGTAGAGTCAACATGGACCAGCATCCCTGTGAAAATGCTTTAGACACCTTGTAGAGTCAACATGGGCCAGCATCCCTGTGGAACGCTTTAGACACCTTGTAGAGTCAACATGGACCAGCATCCCTGTGAAAATGCTTTAGACACCTTGTAGAGTCAACATGGACCAGGATCCCTGTGGAAATGCTTTAGACACCTTGTAGAGTCAACATGGACCAGGATCCATGTGGAAATGCTTTAGACACCTTGTAGAGTCCACGCCCTGACGACTTGAGGCTGTTCTGAGATCAAAAGGGGTGCAAGTCAATATTATGAAGGTGTTCCTAATGTTTTGTCACTCAGTGTATAGAAAGGTTGGAATAGACAAGGAGTGTGAGGGGCAGAAATTATGACTTTATACATTTCTTCGAAGCAGGTGAAAAGGAAGAGGAGAGATTCAGATTGAGTGAAGTAGAACGAGAAATAAAACAGGAAAACCATTTCAGCATATTATTTCTAGAATTCACAGGACAGGGAGTCCAACAACAGGAAGTAGAAGAACAGCGGGCACCATACCTGTCCTGGATGTTTTTCCTGACGATGAGGAAATAGGACTTGATAAGCCTCTCGATGACCTCACAGTCCCTCTGCTCTCTGGCCGACAGCTTCCTGGAAACGGGAACAGGCTGGGGGGGGATACAAGGACAAAAACAGACCAATCACTGACAACTTAAAAAGTAATGTGGTTGCTTAGCATTAAAATCTTCTCTGAAACAGCCTAGAGATGATTATTTTCTAATAAATTTTACTCCTAAGAATTAAGAGTTACGTTAGATGTTTTTGTATCATTATGTGGCAAAGCAGACAAAACATTACTACCCACCACATCCAGCAGGTTGACGGCGTGGCCCCTCTGAGGGCTGCCAGGGTTAGAAGTCTGGAGCATGGACTTGTCCCCGCCGACCCCCTCCTCTCCCTTCTTCAACATGCCCCTCCAGTTCCCTGTCCCTACATCCTGGTCTCCCTGGGAACCACCACCTGCAGTCTGGAGACCAGGAAATAGACAGACAGAACGGTTAGAGGTCAGTCTCCTTGAGATTAAAATCTCTTTTATAAGAGAGAACTTTTCAATAGAGCCACAATCATACACGTGTGACCATGCATTCCCCAAAAGCATTCCTCTCACCAGGCTATTACATCAGGAATGATGGAACATCTACACAGTCATGTCTGTACATATACTGACTTTCTGGAAGAAATAGCGTTCTGACAGTGGCAGAGTCACATATTGTACGAAGACTTCCCTCCAGGGACCCTTCCTCTGTACAGAAGCACACATGCCGGGAGGAGATGTCAGATGGGAAATGTAGTTCACCCTCAGAGGGGTGGAAGGGGAATAGAGAAGGGGAACACAGAATTGTGTTACACAATTAGGGCCTTCAGCCTATAGGCTTGGGGTCAAGGGAGAATGAGAGTGGCTTGGGGTCAAGGGCAATTCCATTTGAATTAGTTCTGAATTGAGGACTGCAAATTTTACTTAAAGTTAACTTCCTTAATTAACTGAATTGAAATGAAGCCCAACCCTGGTTGAGGTAGGATGCAGGCAGGCATTGAGTGACACAGGGACACACCTGGAGTCTTTCTCCTTCTGGGGGAGGAAGATCAGTGGGGGAGAGAGACTGAACACCTGGGCCCTTAAAGGACTAGGGAGAGTGTGAGCGAGAGAGACAGAGAGCAGAGTGTGAAAGACGAAGGAGTGGACAGAAGACTAGATGGAATAAAAAGTAGAGGACAGACAAGACACAGGGACATGTGTAGACTGGGAGCCATAAAGACGTATGGCTTCTAGCGCTGCTCTAAAGGGTAGACTGGGAGCCATAAAGACGTATGGCTTCTAGCGCTGCTCTAAAGGGTAGACTGGGAGCCGTAAAGACATATGGCTTCTAGGGCTGCTCTAAAGGGTAGACTGGGAGCCGTAAGGACATATGGCTTCTAGGGCTGCTCTAAAGGGTAGACTGGGAGCCGTAAAGACATATGGCTTCTAGCGCTGCTCTAAAGGGTAGACTGGGAGCCGTAAAGACATATGGCTTCTAGCGCTGCTCTAAAGGGTAGACTGGGAGCCGTAAAGACATATGGCTTCTAGCGCTGCTCTAAAGGGTAGACTGGGAGCCGTAAGGACATATGGCTTCTAGGGCTGCTCTAAAGGGTAGACTGGGAGCCGTAAAGACATATGGCTTCTAGCGCTGCTCTAAAGGGTAGACTGGGAGCCGTAAAGACATATGGCTTCTAGCGCTGCTCTAAAGGGTAGACTGGGAGCCGTAAAGACATATGGCTTCTAGCGCTGCTCTAAAGGGTAGACTGGGAGCCGTAAAGACATATGGCTTCTAGCGCTGCTCTAAAGGGTAGACTGGGAGCCGTAAAGACATATGGCTTCTAGACGCTGCTCTAAAGGGTAGACTGGGAGCCGTAAAGACATATGGCTTCTAGCGCTGCTCTAAAGGGTAGACTGGGAGCCGTAAAGACATATGGCTTCTAGCGCTGCTCTAAAGGGTAGACTGGGAGCCGTAAAGACATATGGCTTCTAGCGCTGCTCTAAAGGGGCTGGGAGCCGTAAAGACATATGGCTAGCGCTGCTCTAAAGGGTAGACTGGGAGCCGTAAAGACATATGGCTTCTAGGGCTGCTCTAAAGGGTAGACTGGGAGCCGTAAGGACATATGGCTTCTAGGGCTGCTCTAAAGGGTAGACTGGGAGCCGTAAAGACATATGGCTTCTAGGCTGCTCTAAAGGGTAGACTGGGAGCCGTAAAGACATATGGCTTCTAGCGCTGCTCTAAAGGGTAGACTGGGAGCCGTAAAGACATATGGCTTCTAGCGCTGCTCTAAAGGGTAGACTTAAGGACATATGGCTTCTAGGGCTGCTCTAAAGGGTAGACTGGGAGCCGTAAAGACATATGGCTTCTAGCGCTGCTCTAAAGGGTAGACTGGGAGCCGTAAAGACATATGGCTTCTAGCGCTGCTCTAAAGGGTAGACTGGGAGCCGTAAAGACATATGGCTTCTAGCGCTGCTCTAAAGGGTAGACTGGGAGCCGTAAAGACATATGGCTTCTAGCGCTGCTCTAAAGGGTAGACTGGGAGCCGTAAAGACATATGGCTTCTAGCGCTGCTCTAAAGGGTAGACTGGGAGCCGTAAAGACATATGGCTTCTAGCGCTGCTCTAAAGGGTAGACTGGGAGCCGTAAAGACATATGGCTTCTAGCGCTGCTCTAAAGGGTAGACTGGGAGCCGTAAAGACATATGGCTTCTAGCGCTGCTCTAAAGGGTAGACTGGGAGCCGTAAAGACATATGGCTTCTAGCGCTGCTCTAAAGGGTAGACTGGGAGCCGTAAAGACATATGGCTTCTAGCGCTGCTCTAAAGGGTAGACTGGGAGCCGTAAAGACATATGGCTTCTAGCGCTGCTCTAAAGGGTAGACTGGGAGCCGTAAAGACGTATGGCTTCTAGCGCTGCTCTAAAGGGTAGACTGGGAGCCGTAAAGACATATGGCTTCTAGCGTTGCTCTAAAGGGTAGACTGGGAGCCGTAAAGACGTATGGCTTCTAGCGTTGCTCTAAAAGGGTAGACTGGGAGCCATAAAGAAACAGTGAGAAAACTGTACTTTTTGTAGCAATCTGTCCTAACCACGACGGTCTGTTACCTTATCCCGAGGAACAGACGAGGGTAGCTCTCTCATTCTGTTACGTCTCTGTTCCTATGACACACAACCACATGACATCATTAAGTACAACACTTCATATACTGTAGAATACAATTTAAAGAAGCAATTTCCAACTCTGAACAATGTTTCATACCTCTATGTTGTTGTTCATGAGGCCACAAGCATCAGCAAAGTCAGGGTGTTTGGTGTTAATATAGGCCAACTCGATGGCCACCAGGTTATGAACCTGAAAAGAAAGACAGGAAATGTGATTTGGTACACTTAAATCTATGGGGTTTATGGGTTATTGTAGTGAATGAGAGAGCATTTACAAACATTTATAATGGCTTATTCATGCAAATGATTCTAAAGTGTAAGTGAAAACACTCACCATCTCATTGGTAACTGGTAACCTTTTCCTGAGGAGGGATGTGACCACTTCTACTATGGCATCATGGAGCTTAGGAAATCTCAACAGCTCCTAGAGAGAATAAACACAAATTCAACAAATTAACAAGGCACACCTGTTCATTGAAATGCATTCCAGGTGACTACCTCATGAAGCTGGTTGAGAGAATGCCAAGTGTGCAAAGCTGTCATCAAGGCAAAGGGTGGCTACTTTGAATTCTCAAATATATTTTCATTTGTTTACTTCATGATTCCATGTGTAATTTCATAGGTTTGATGTCTTCACTATTATTCTACAACATAGAAAGCAGTACAAATACAGAAAAACCCTGGAATTAGGTAGAACTACTCAGAAGTTACACATACATAAACTTAAAAAAAGAAACACCCCTTTTTCAGGACCCTGTCTTTCAAAGATAATTGGTAAAAATCCAATTAACTTCACAGAGCTTCATTGTAAAGGGTTTAAACACCGTTTCCCATGCTTGTTCAATGAACCATAAACAATTAATGAACAT
The DNA here is from genome assembly GCF_021184085.1 of Oncorhynchus gorbuscha. Classification (NCBI taxonomy): domain Eukaryota; kingdom Metazoa; phylum Chordata; class Actinopteri; order Salmoniformes; family Salmonidae; genus Oncorhynchus; species Oncorhynchus gorbuscha. The sequence goes on from NC_060173.1 coordinate 11,100,557, forward strand.
GCACCTGTGGAACGGTCTTTAAGACACTAACAGCTTACAGACGGTAGGCAATTAAGGTCACAATTATGAAAACTTAGGACACTAAAGATGCCTTTCTACTGACTGAAAAACACCAAAAGAAAGATGCCCAGGGTCCCTGCTCATCTGCGTGAACTTGCCTTACATCATGCTACAAGGAGGCATGAGGACTGCAAATGTGGATCTAGTATCTTAGAAACGGTTGCCCTCCTGGGATTTTCACGCATGACAGTGTCTACGGTTTACCGAGAATGGTGAGGAAAAAAACATAAAACACTTCCAGTCATCGACAGTCCTGTGGGCAAAAACGGCTTGTTGATGGTCGAAGGAGAACGGCAAGAATCATGCAAGCTAACAGCAGGCCACATACAGACAAATAATGGTGCAGTACAACAGTGGGTACAGGGTAGAGTATCCTGTGGTAACTGGCCAGGACAGTGACTAGGATTCAGGGCATTAATGCGACTAGCCCTGACGCTTCTCCCTCTTTCCCCCCTGCCCCGCTACAAAGTTTCTCCCTGCAGGTGGTCACTGAGTCCGAGGTACTAAAGGAGCTCCTTCAACTTGACCCAACAAAAAGAACATCTGGGTCAGATGGTTTGTATCCTTTGTTCTTTAAGGTTGCAGCCCCTATCATCACCAAGCCCGCCTCTGACCGTTTTAACCTGTGTCTCCTCTCGGGGGAGGTTCCCATTGCTTGGAAGGCAGCTATGGTTCTTCCTTTATTTAAAGGAGGAGATCAAGCTGATTCTAACTGTTATAGGCCTATTTCTATTTTGCCCTGTTTATCAAAAGTGTTGGGAAAAACTTGTCAATAATCAACTGGCTTTCTTGATGTTTATAGTATTCTCTCTGGTATGCAATCTGGTTTCCGCTCATGTTATGGATGTGTCACAGTAACCTTTAAAAAGGTCCTAAATGATGTCACCATTGCCCTTGATTCTAAGCAATGTGGTGCTGCCATTTTTATTGACACGGTAGACCATTCCATTCTTGTGGGCCGGTTAAGGAGTATATTGGTGTCTCTGAGGGGTCTTTGGCCTGGTTTGCTAACTACTTCTCTCAAAGAGTGTAGTGTATAAAGTCAGAACATCTGCTGTCTCAGCCACCGCCTGTCACCAAGGGAGTACCCCAAGGCTCGATCCTAGACCCCACGCTCTTCCCAATTTACATCCACAACATAGTTCAGGCAGCAGGAAGCTCTCTCATCCATTTATATGCAGATGACACAGTCTTATACTCAGCTGGCCCCTAACCAGATTTTATGTTAAATGCTCTACAACAAAGCTTTCTTAGTGTCCAACAAGCTTCTCTGCACTTGTTCTGAACACCTCCAAAACAAAGGTCATGTGGTTTGGTAAGAAGAATGCCCCCTCTCCCCACCAGTGTGATTACTACCTCTGAGGGTTTAGAACTTGAGGTAGTCACCTCATACAAGTACTTGGGAGTATGGCTAGACGGTACACTGTCCTCAGAACATATCAAAGCTGCAGGCTAAAGTAACATCTAGACTTGGTTTCCTCTATCATAATCGTTCCTCTTTCACCCCAGCTGCTAAACTAACCCCGATTCAGAAGACCCTCCTACACATGCTAGATTATGGAGACATAATTTATAGATCCGCAGGTCAGGGTGCTCGAGCATCTAGAAGTTCTTTACCATTCGGCCATCAGATTCGTCACCAATGCGCCTTATAGGACACATCCCTGCACTCTATACTCCTCTGTAAACTGGTCATCTCTGTATACCCGTCGCAAGACCCACTGGTTTATGCTTATTTATAAAACCCTCTTAGGCCTCACTCCCCCCCCATCTGTGATACCTACTGCAGCCCTCATCCTCCACCCATTCTGCTAGTCACATTCTGTTAAAGATTCCCAAAGCACACACATCACTGGGTCGCTCCTCTTTCAGTTCGCTGCAGCTAGAGACTGCAACGAGCAGCAACAAACACTGAAACTGGACAGTTTTATCTCCATCTCTTCATTCAAAGACTCAATCATGGATACTCTTACTGACAGTTGTGGCTGCGTTGCGTGATGTATTGTTGTCTCTACCTTCAAATCAAATCAAATTTTATTTGTCACATACACATGGTTAGCAGATGTTAATGCGAGTGTAGCGAAATGCTTGTGCTTCTAGTTCCGACAATGCAGTTATAACCAACAAGTAATCTAACTAACAATTCCAAAACTACTGTCTTATACACAGTGTAAGGGGATAAAGAATATGTACATAAGGATATATGAATGAGTGATGGTACAGAGCAGCATAGGCAAGATACAGTAGATGGTATCGAGTACAGTATATACATATGAGATGAGTATGTAAACAAAGTGGCATAGTTAAAGTGGCTAGTGATACATGTATTACACAAGGATGCAGTCGATGATAGAGTACAGTATATAAGTATGCATATGAGATGAATAATGTAGGGTAAGTAACATTATATAAGGTAGCATTGTTTAAAGTGGCTAGTGATATATTTACATCATTTCCCATCAATTCCCATTATTAAAGTGGCTGGAGTTGAGTCAGTGTCAGTGTGTTGGCAGCAGCCACTCAATGTTAGTGATGGCTGTTTAACAGTCTGATGCCTTGAGATAGAGGCTGTTTTTCAGTCTCTCTGTCCCAGCTTTGATGCACCTGTACTGACCTCGCCTTCTGGATGATAGCGGGGTGAACAGGCAGTGGCTCGGGTGGTTGTTGTCCTTGATGATCTTTATGGCCTTCCTGTAACATCGGGTGGTGTAGGTGTCCTGGAGGGCAGGTAGTTTGCCCCCGGTGATGCGTTGTGCAGACCTCACTACCCTCTGGAGAGCCTTACGGTTGAGGGCGGAGCAGTTGCCGTACCAGGCGGTAATACAGCCCTCCAGGATGCTCTCGATTGTGCATCTGTAGAAGTTTGTGAGTGCTTTTGGTAACAAGCCAAATTTCTTCAGACTCCTGAGGTTGAAGAGGCGCTGCTGCGCCTTTTTCACGATGCTGTCGGTGTGAGTGGACCAATTAAGTTTGTCTGTGATGTGTACGCCGAGGAACTTAAAACTTGCTACCCTCTCCACTACTGTTCCATCGATGTGGATAGGGAGGTGTTCCCTCTGCTGTTTCCTGAAGTCCACAATCATCTCCTTAGTTTTGTTGACGTTGAGTGTGAGGTTATTTTCCTGACACCACACTCCAAGGGCCCTCACCTCCTCCCTGTAGGCAGTCTCGTCATTGTTGGTAATCAAGCCTACCACTGTTGTGTCGTCCGCAAACTTGATGATTGAGTTGGAGGCGTGCGTGGCCACGCAGTCGTGGGTGAACAGGGAGTACAGGAGAGGGCTCAGAACGCACCCTTGTGGGGCCCCAGTGTTAAGGATCAGCGGCGAGGAGATGTTGTTGCCTACCCTCACCACCTGGAGGCGGCCCGTCAGGAAGTCCAGTACCCAGTTGCACAGGGCGGGGTCGAGACCCAGGGTCTCGAGCTTGATGACGAGCTTGGAGGGTACTATGGTGTTGAATGCCGAGCTGTAGTCGATGAACATCATTCTCACGTAGGTATTCTTCTTGTCCAGATGGGTTAGGGCAGTGTGCAGTGTGGTTGAGATTGCATCGTCTGTGGACCTATTTGGGCGGTAAGCAAATTGGAGTGGGTCTAGGGTGTCAGGTAGGGTGGAGGTGATATGGTCCTTGACTAGTCTCTCAAAGAACTTCATGATGACGGAAGTGAGTGCTACGGGGCGGTAGTCATTTAGCTCAGTTACCTTAGCTTTCTTGGGAACAGGAACAATGGTGGCCCTCTTGAAGCATGTGGGAACAGCAGACTGGTATAGGGATTGATTGAATATGTCCGTAAACACACCGGCCAGCTGGTCTGCGCATGCTCTGAGGGCGCGGCTGGGGATGCCGTCTGGGCCTGCAGCCTTGCGAGGGTTAACACGTTTAAATGTCTTACCTCGGCTGCAGTGAAGGAGAGACCGCATGTTTTCGTTACAGGCCGTGTCAGTGGCACTGTATTGTCCTCGAAGCGGGCAAAAATGTTATTTAGTCTGCCTGGGAGCAAGACATCCTGGTCCGTGACGGGGCTGGATTTCTTCCTGTAGTCCGTGATTGACTGTAGACCCTGCCACATGCCTCTTGTGTCTGAGCCGTTGAATTGAGATTCTACTTTGTCTCTGTACTGACGCTTAGCTTGTTTGATAGCCTTGCGGAGGGAATAGCTGCACTGTTTGTATTCGGTCATGTTACCAGACACCTTGCCCTGATTAAAAGCAGTGGTTTGCGCTTTCAGTTTCACGCGAATGCTGCCATCAATCCACGGTTTCTGGTTAGGGAATGTTTTAATCGTTGCTTTGGGAACGACATCTTCAACGCACGTTCTAATGAACTCGCACACCGAATCAGCGTATTCGTCAATATTGTTAACTGACGCAATACGAAACATATCCCAGTCCACGTGATGGAAGCAGTCTTGGAGTGTGGAGTCAGCTTGGTCGGACCAGCGTTGGACAGACCTCAGCGTGGGAGCCTCTTGTTTTAGTTTCTGTCTGTAGGCAGGGATCAACAAAATGGAGTCGTGGTCAGCTTTTCCAAAAGGGGGGCGGGGCAGGGCCTTATATGCGTCGCGGAAGTTAGAGTAACAATGATCCAAGGTTTTTCCACCCCTGGTTGCGCAATCGATATGCTGATAAACATTTACATTTAAGTCATTTAGCAGACGCTCTTATCCAGAGCGACTTACAAATTGGATAAAATTTAGGGAGTCTTGTTTTCAGATTAGCCTTGTTAAAATCCCCAGCAACAATGAATGCAGCCTCCGGATAAATGTTTTCCAGTTTGCAAAGAGTTAAATAAAGTTTGTTCAGAGCTATCAATGTGTCTGCTTGGGGGGGATATATACGGCTGTGATTATAATCGAAGAGAATTCTCTTTGTGCTGTTGTCTGTGTCCAATAATGTTTATACCATGTTTTGTGCTGCTAACATTCTGTGTTGTCATGTGTTGCTGCCTTGCTATATTTTTGTCTTAGGTCTCTCTATATTGTGTCATATATATTTCATTTACTTTACTTTGAAACCCAGCCCCCGTCCCCGCAGGAGGCCTTTTTGCCTTTTGGTAGGCAGTCATAGTAAAAAATAATTTGTTCTGAACTGACTTGCCTTGTTAAATAAAAGTTTCAAAAAATATTTTAAAATATTTTTTTTAAACTGGGCAGAGGCCTGATAGTGGTGACTATTTAACAGTCTGTTGGCCTGGAGATAGAGACTGAAAAACAGCTTTGATGCAATTGTACTGTCTCCGCCTTCTAGATGATAGCAGGGTGAACAGGCCGTGGCTCGTGTGGGTGAGGTCCTTGATGATATTCTTGGCCTTCCTGTGACATCGGGTGCTGGAGATGTCCTGGAGGGCAGGAAGTGTGCCACCGGTGATGCGTTGAGCAGACCTCACCACCCTCTGGAGAACACTGCGGTTGCATGCGGTGCCGTACCAGGCGGTGATACAGTCCGACAGGATTCTCTCAACGGTGCATCTGTAGAAGCTTAGCTGTGGTCAATGAACAGCATTCTTACATAGGTATTGTTGTGGGACTAGAGTGTCTGGTAAGGTGGAGGTGATATGGTCCTTAACTTGCCTCTCAAAACACTTCATGACAGAAGTGAGTTCTATGGGGCGATAGTCATTTAGTTCAGTTACCTTCGCTTTCTTCGGTACAGGAACAGTGGTGGACATCTTGAAGCAAGTGGGAACAACAGGCTGGGATAGAGAGAGATTGAATATGTTGGTAAACACTTATGCTCGGAGGACACGACTTGGGATGCTGTCTGGGCCTGTAGCCTCGTGTGGATTAACTTCTTGGTGACGGGGCAGTATTTTCATGTCCGGATGAAATACATGCCCAAATTCAACTGCCTGCTACTCATCCCCAGAAGATAAGATATGCATATTATTAGTAGATTTGGAAAGAAAACACTCTGAATTTTCTAAAACTGTTTGAATCATGTCTGTGAGTATAACAGAACTTATGTAGCAGGTGAAACCCAGAGGACAAACCATTCAGATTATTGTTTTTTTAGAGGTCACTCCCCTTTTCAATGAGTTTTCATTTGTAATCCAGATTTCTAAAGGGACGTAAATAAATGGACATTTTGGATATATATCGACAGAATTAATCGACCAAAAGGACCATTTGTGATGTTTATGGGACATATTGGAGTGCCAACAAAGAAGCTCATCAAAGGTAAGGTATGAATTATATTTTTATCGTCGCGCCTGCAGGGTTGAAATATGCTTTCCTCTCTTTGTTTACGAAGGTGCTACCCTCAGATAATAGCATCGTTTGCTTTCGCCGAAAAGCCTTTTTGAAATCTAACATGTTGGCTGGATTCACAACAATGCAGCTTTAATATGGTATTTTACATGTGTGATTTCACAAAAGTTGGATTTTTATAGTAATTTATTTGAATTTGGCGCTCTGCATTTTCACTGGCTTTTCACAGAATTTCTGGTAAGTGACCACCGATCTAATATCCAAAAGTTATTTCCGGCTGTATATAATAATACAAGAAACATTGAACAAATAATGTAAGAAATAACAATTTAAAAAATGAAATACTGCAAAGTTGGCTAGGATCTAGGAACAAGGCGACTGTGTCTGTCGGCCACTATCTTGCTAAAACAGAGTGCACTAACGTGTGTGTGTGTGTGTGTGTGTGTCCCTCAGAGTGTCCCTCTACTTAGTTGGTGTGTGTGTGTGTCCCTCTACCTGTGTGTGTGTGTGTGTGTGTGTGTCCCTCTACCTGTGTGCTGTAGTTGTGTGTAGTTGGTGTGTGTGTGTGTCCCTCTACCTGTGTGCTGTAGTTGTCCCTCTACCTGTGTGCTGTAGTTGGTGTGTGTGTGTGTCCCTCTACCTGTGTGTGTAGTTGTGTGTGTGTGTCCCTCTACCTGTGTGCTGTAGTTGGTGTGTGTGTGTGTGTGTGTCCCTCTACCTGTGTGCTGTAGTTGGTGTGTGTGTGTGTCCCTCTACCTGTGTGCTGTAGTTGGTGTGTGTGTGTGTCCCTCTACCTGTGTGCTGTAGTTGGTGTGTGTGTGTGTCCCTCTACCTGTGTGCTGTAGTTGTGTGTGTGTGTGTGTGTCCCTCTACCTGTGTGCTGTAGTTGGTGTGTGTGTGTGTGTGTGTGTGTGTGTGTGTGTGTGTGTGTGTGTGTGTGTGTGTGTGTGTGTGTGTGTGTGTGTGTGTGTGTGTGTGTGTGTGTGTGTGTGTGTGTGTCCCTCTACCTGTGTGCTGTAGTTGGAGCAGTGTTGGATGATCCTCTGCATCTCTTCGTGAACCAGCTCCACACAGCGCAGGCTGGGCTCCTCCAGTCTCTTCACCTGTCTCTTCACCAGCAGCTCAAATGACACCTCAGGCACAAACAGGGCTGGCCGAGGGCCCTACAGAGAGAGAGAGAGAGAGAGACATTACCCAGCAGTCTCTGGCTAACACACAACTCATAGTTTAGAAGAATATTTAATTGTTCATTTTCTTGAGAGAAGATAAAGGTGTCTTTTTCTGCTTTGAACTCAAGCTAAAATAACAAGTTTACCCCTTAAACAGATGTGTCAAACTGATCGTCAAAACACTGAAGATTGCATCATTGTACTTGAAATGAACATGGATCCCAACAAATGTGAGGCTGTACGTAACCAGTAGCATACAACTCACTGTAGCGTTCCGAATAGCTGTTAGCACGTCTATGGTGGTCAGACCTCCCAGTGGGTCGACAGACTCCAGCGTCCGACCAAAGGTCTCATGGAAAATATAACAGATTCGTGCTCCACCACACCTGGAAGAGGAGAAAAACAACGTCGTATGGTTCTATCGGCATTTGTCAAAATTGAGTTTACAGCCTTGTTCTTACTATATAGTACTCTAAAAGCCCCAATTGCTATGTAAAAAATTATTATATATACATTTGCTGACACCATTAAAACCAATAAGGTTTTGGAACTTTAAAGCCAATTATCTCAGAATCCTCTTTTAGTAGATAGAACGTTGAAGTCCCAAGCTCTCGCTTTGTAACTGAAAGAACAAAGTAGTAGGCTAGCTAATCTACCTCCTACACAGGTGTATGGGCTCCCGAGTGGCGCAGCGCTATAAGACACTGCATCTCAGTGCAAGAGGCGTCACTACAGTCCCTGGTTCGAATCTAGGCTCTATCACATCCGGCCGTGATTGGGAGTCGCATAGGGCGCACAATTGGCCGAAGCGTCATCTGGGTTTGGCCGGGGAGGGACGTCATTTAAAAAAATGATTTGTTCTTAACTGACTTGCCTAGTTAAATAAAAACTGCAAAAGCTCCCAATTGTTTGATTGTGATGCTCAATTTGTACTGGTGCCACCTTCTGGCAATTAGTAGAGGTGCTAGGATGTTTGGAAGAGGTTCATTCCATCCTTCCTAATTTTCTCTTCAAATAAATTAACAAAATACTAAAGAGTAGGAATTCACACCTTTGAGGGGGAAAGAATATAAGTTGCTCACAGTTCTGTTGTCTCTATGTACTTAGCGGTGCCCTCGATAGTGTGGCAGTACTCTGCAGCGAACTTGGTGATGAGCTGCAGCAGAGTAGAGCTCTGGTCCTCTACAGGTTCACCGTAGCTACTCAGCAGGGACTGGTACTGGGCCGCCAGCACATTGATACGAGTCTTCAGCTCCGGGAGACAGTCTCTAATGTGATGCATCAACAACCTGGCAACGAGGAGGAGAAGAGCGTGAAGTTAGAAATTAGGAAAGGGCTACAGACAGCATGATAGCCGTCCACAACGAAAGCACCTTTGCTAGTTGCTTAGAGTGACATTACAATTCAAAATCAGAAGTTGGTCAAATGTTTTCAAACATCAAAAGTTTTCTGTTGAAGACTTGTTTGCTGAATACATTTCTATTTTCATACCTGTTCAACGTTCTGGCTAAGTATTTGGTTCCATTTCTGCTGGCGAGGGAGGGGTACTTCTTCTGTAGGAAGGCATATTCATCACGGATGGAGTTTGCCACGGTCTTCTTATTGTTGATGTCAAGCTGACTCCTTGGAAAAGGAATGAAGGTAATAAACTGTGTGAGGTTTATTTTTATGACATTGTAGTGTTAAAGAACATTGTAAACAAAGCATCAAAAGGAATGCTGGCCCTCTTTCCATTTTGATCTTGAGGGACTGTTGGCTTCTAGAACCCTTTGATGCACGAGGAGGCAATCCTCTCCCTTTAAAATATATAGAGGATTTTCAAGAAGGCTGAAGTCTTGCTCTATTCAACATGTTAGAGACTGAAGTGTATTGTGTAAAGGTAAAGACCTGTTGACCACTCCTATGAGGCCCAGTTTGACAGGGATGACCCGACCCATCAGTACGTCCATGGCATCTGTCCCAGCATCCATTAGGTCCAGTTTGGTCACCACAGCCAACGTCCTCCTGCCTACACACAGCAGAACCCATATTCATAAAATAATCAGAATAGGAGTGATGATCTAGGATCAGGCCATCCCTACCTGGAGAAATTCCAGGTAAAAAACAGTTAACCAAGGGGTTTATAGTAGGTAACCAAGGGGTTTATAGTAGGTAACCAAGGGCTTTATAGTAGGTAACCAAGGGCTTTATAGTAGGTAACCAAGGGCTTTATAGTGGGTAACCAAGGGCTTTATAGTGGGTAACCAAGGGCTTTATAGTGGGTAACCAACGGCTTTATAGTGGGTAACCAACGGCTTTATAGTGGGTAACCAACGGCTTTATAGTGGGTAACCAACGGCTTTATAGTCGGCGGTGTATCCTACACCCAGGTAACCAAGGGGTTTATAATAGGTAACCAAGGGTTTTATAGTAGGCGGTGTATCCTACACCCAGGTAACCAAGGGGTTTATAATAGGTAACCAAGGGGTTTATAGTAGGCGGTGTATCCTACACCCAGGTAACCAAGGGGTTTATAGTCGGCGGTGTATCCTACGCCCAGGTAACCAAGAGGTTTATAGTAGGCGGTGTATCCTACACCCAGGTAACCAAGGGGTTTATAATAGGTAACCAAGGGGTTTATAGTAGGCGGTGTATACTACACCCAGGTAACCAAGGGGTTTGTAGTCGGCGGTGTATCCTACGCCCAGGTAACCAAGGGGTTTATAGTCGGCGGTGTATCCTACACCCAGGTAACCAAGGGGTTTGTAGTCGGCGGTGTATCCTACGCCCAGGTAACCAAGGGGTTTATAGTCGGTGGTGTATCCTACACCCAGGTAACCAAGGGGTTTATAGTCGGCGGTGTATCCTACGCCCAGGTAACCAAGGGGTTTATAGTCGGCGGTGTATCCTACACCCAGGTAACCAAGGGGTTTATAGTCGGCGGTGTATCCTACACCCAGGTAACCAAGGGGTTTGTAGTCGGCGGTGTATCCTACGCCCAGGTAACCAAGGGGTTTATAGTCGGCGGTGTATCCTACACCCAGGTAACCAAGGGGTTTATAGTAGGCGGTGTATGCCATGGCATGTCTGACATAAGGATTAAAGGACTTTGAGAAACCACTGTAGGAGACAGCCAACTGAGATTAACAGAGAGGGAGCAGGAGAGAGAGCATACGGAACAGAGACAAAGAGCGATAGACAGACAGTCAGCTACACACAAAAGAGAAGAAATTGCTAGCAGGAGAAATGTGTTTACCGTCCGGGTCGACCTCGCGGGCCACTTTGAGGGCCTCTGAGGTGGCCATGTCTGTGTTGGCAGCAGTCACAGCCAAGATGATGGAGTTGGGGTTAGAGATGTGCTTTACGATCAAGTCTTTGATCTGCACCTCGATGTCTTTGGGCTGGTCTCCGACCGGCACCTGGGCAGACATACACACTGTCAACGAAGCCTGCCCATTTCATATTTCAAACCACACTTGGGGTTCTGTCTCCTTCGAAGTTCAGTGAACCCCGCTGGCAACATGAATAACCTCACCTGAGCTCTGAAGAAATGAATTAGCTCCCAGAGGTAATGCCTTGGCTTTAGCTCAGCAGACGAAGTACGTTTTGAGCATTTTGATTTGAAATAAAAACATTTCTTTGTGTGTACCTTTGTGATACCTGGCAGATCCACCAGTGTGAGGTTGACTACGTGAGGGGAGAAGATCTTCAGGTGTATGGGTTCATCCGTGATTCCCTGGAAGAAGACAAGCACAGATGTCAGTTCAGCAGTTGGTAATGATAACATGTTTGACATCGTTTGGGAACATCTTCGCACTAAATTATTTTTGTTGTTGACATGTGTATTTATTATGGATCCCCATTAGCTGTTGCCAAGGCAGCAGCTACTCTTCCTGGGTGTCCAAACACACCAAAACATCCACATTACATATAAAAACAGTGAACTATGTTTATACTGAATGAACTAAAGATAAAACAGTCCATCATATAACATCTCTATACCACCACATATCCACAGCATGTTCAATACCACCATACAACAATATAACAATGTGTCCTGATGCACGTGTCTGTACCTTAGTGTGTGTCTCTTCACAGTCCCTGTTGTTCCAGAAGGTGTATTTAAAAATAAAATAAAATTGTACTGATGGCATCAGTTACCTGATGTGGAATAGAGTTCCATGTAGCCATGGCTCTATGTAGTACTGTGGAATAGAGTTCCATGTAGCCATGGCTCTATGTAGTACTGTGGAATAGAGTTCCATGTAGCCATGGCTCTATGTAGTACTGTGGAATAGAGTTCCATGTAGCCATGGCTCTATGTAGTACTGTGGAATAGAGTTCCATGTAGCCATGGCTCTATGTAGTACTGTGGAATAGAGTTCCATGTAGCCATGGCTCTATGTAGTACTGTGGAATAGAGTTCCATGTAGCCATGGCTCTATGTAGTACTGTGGAATAGAGTTCCATGTAGCTACGGCTCTATGTAGTACTGTGGAATAGAGTTCCATGTAGTCACGGCTCTATGTAGTACTGTGGAATAGAGTTCCATGTAGTCACGGCTCTATGTAGTACTGTGGAATAGAGTTCCATGTAGTCATGGCTCTATGTAGTACTGTTCACCTCCCATAGTCTGTTCTGGACAAGGGGACTGTGAAGAGACCTCTGATGGCATGTCTTGTGGGGTATGCCTGGGTGTCATACCTTGTTATTGCCAGAAACTCTTTCCGTCTCAGCTTCGATCTCGAGCCGGATTTCATCAAAGTCTGTGTAGATCTAAAAACAAAACCAATTTAACCTTAAATTGGAACAACACATGATTACATTAGGGTTTATATAGCTGCACATGACATCAATGTAAATATGATTCACTATGATCTGGTCCCAACATCAAAAGGCTACTGCAAAAATCTAAATATAATTTGATATTACAAATATAAGCATGAAGGGGGAAAAAAAATCCTGTATCACCCACAGCATCCATTTACAGCACGTCACAAGGCCTTCTCTGTTCCTGACCATGAAGGAGACATCTACAGCAGCAGAGCAGTACGCTGCACACGTCTCTACTTTATATACACCTATTCAGCCCTATTCCCTTCCCCCTGAGGTATATACAGCCCTATTCCCCTCCCCCCGCTGTATATACAGCCCTATTCCCTTCCCCCCCGGTGTATATACAGCCCTATTCCCCTCCCCCCTAGTGTATATACAGCCCTATTCCCCCCCCCCTCCCCCCCTGCGGTGTATATACAGCCCTATTCCCCTCCCCCTGCTGTATATACAGCCCTATTCCCCTCCCCCTGCTGTATATACAGCCCTATTCCCCCTCCCCCCCTGCTGTATATACAGCCCTATTCCCCTATTCCCCCGCTGTATATACAGCCCTATTCCCTTCCCCCCGCTGTATATACAGCCCTATTCCCCCCCGCTGTATATACAGCCCTATTACTGTAAGACCTGGGTCTCCCTCAAGACATACTGTACATAACCTGTGACAGAGACCCAGAGGGTGTGCGACAGAGAGAGCGGGGTTGCGACAGAGAGAGCCCCCGACAGAGAGAGCGGGGTGTATAGCGGGGTGTACAGCCCTATTCCCCCGGGGTATATACAGCCCTATTGCGACAGAGAGAGCCCCCCAGAGAGAGCGGGGGTATATACAGCCCTATTCCCCCGAGGTATATACAGCCCTAGAGCCCCCGAGGTATATACAGCCCTAGAGCCCCCCCCGAGGTATATACAGCCCTATTCCCCCGAGGTATATACAGCCCTATTCCCCCGAGGTATATACAGCCCTATTCCCCCGAGCGACAGTATATACAGCCCTATTCCCCCCGGTGTATATACAGCCCTAGCGACAGAGAGAGCCCCGGTGTATATACAGCCCTATTCCCCCCGGTGTATATACAGCCGAGAGAGCGACAGAGAGAGCGAGAGCCCCCGGTGTATATACAGCCCTATTCCCCCGGTGTATATACAGCCCTATTCCAGAGAGAGCGAGAGCGAGCCCGAGAGCGAGCGTGTATATACAGCCCTAGAGCCCCCGGTGTATATACAGCCCTATTCCCCCGGTGTATATACAGCCCTATTCCCCCCGGTGTATATACAGCCCTAGCGACCCCCGGTGTATATACAGCCCTATTCCCTCTACTGTAAGACCATTATGGGTCTCTGTCCTCAAGACATACTGTACATCCTGTGTCTTTCTAACCTGTGACAGAGACAGAGAGAGTGAGAGAGACACAGAGAGGGGGATGTGAGAGAGCGACAGAGAGCGAGAGCGACAGGGTGTGACAGAGGAGGAGGGCGAGCAGAGACAGGGGGTGTGTGCGACAGAGAGAGAGTGGTGTGCGACAGAGAGAGCGAGAGTGACGGAGAGAGCGAGAGTGACAGAGAGAGCGAGAGTGACAGAGAGAGCGAGAGTGACAGAGAGAGCGAGAGTGACAGAGAGAGCGAGAGTGACAGAGCAAGTGGAGGGGGTGTGACAGAGGTGTTTCCTACACCCGAGTGGTTTATAGTAGAGGGTGTATCCTACACCCAGGTAACCAAGGGGTTTATAGTAGGCGGTGTATCCTACACCCAGGCAACCAAGGGGTTTATAGTAGGTAACCAAGGGATTTATAGTAGGTGGTGTATCCTACACCCAGGTAACCAAGGGGTTTATAGTAGGCAGTGTTTCCTATACCCAGGTAACCAAGGGGTTTATCGTAGAGGTCGACCGATTAATCAGGGCCAATTTGAAGTTTCCATAACAACCAGTAATCTGCATTTTTGGACACCGATGATGGCCAATTACATTGCACTCCTGCGTTGCATATAATCGATGTGGTGCCTGTTAATTTAGCATTGAATCTACCTACTTCGCCAAACGGGTGATTTAACAAGCGCATTCGCAAAAAAAGCAGGTAAAGATGGAGTGTTTTGCTTGGTCAGCAACCTGCTTGCTTCGAACCAACAGAGACTAGCTCGGAGGCATTGTTAGTACTGAGACATAGGCCTACCTTGTTTTTGGTGTGTAGAAATTTGCCCCATTCCTCTCCGTCGACACCTGTGGGAATGACAACAAGGCAGTCTCAGTCCCATTTCCCAGTCTGTCTGGCAGGTGTCATTTGGAGTGGGTTTAGCAGCCTACTCTTAGGGACAGTTTCCCAGACACAGATTAAGTTTAGGACTAATTGACATCACCGGGGACGCTACATTGTACCCGATTTTTCAAGGTCTAGGCTTCATCTGCGTCTTGGAAAGCAGCACATTGTGTTGTAAATAAACTGTCATGTTGACTGGTGTCTCAAGGCAGGATGTAGACCTATTTATTTGATTGTTCAGCTGGGAAGGGAATACGTTGTGCAGACCAATAACCCAGAGGGATACGGACAGAGATCTGAACAAACACAGTGAGAAATAGGGTTGACGACAAAAGCAAAGAAAATATGCCTGCTGTGAGAAAAGCCAGAGAAGCATGGTTGGTGCATTATGGGAAGCACAGGAATAGGCATTACTACTACCTAGCTACCAAACACCTTTCATATAACAACAATGTTCATATAACAACACTTTAAACTAATAATAGATGTTTTAGTTGGAATAATTCAACTGAAATAATTACCTACCAAACTATAAAATAAAATAAAGATGGTGGCTCAGCTGTTAGTTAACTATAAGCAGCTATTAGAGTTCATTTTGACATTAAGAGGCATTTGTTTTTCAGCATGTTTAAAATTTGCGTGAATTGAAAACAGAACATTTTATTTGCACTTAAGGGCCCTAGTTACCACCAAATAAGTTATCATACTGTGACCATGCACTCCAAAATAGGTTTTCTTATGATGTCCTTTCCTTATACAGAAAATAAAATGTTTTGTCTGAATCAGAGTTTGACCTTCCTGGGCTTGATTGCTGAATCAAGCTAAGCCACAGGGTTTGTCGGCCTAACAGAAAGGGGGTCGGCCTAACAGAAAGGGGGTCGGCCTAACAGAAAGGGGGTCGGCCTAACAGAAAGGGGGTCGGCCTAACAGAAAGGGGGTCGGCCTAACAGAAAGGGGTCAGAAAGGGGGTCGGCCTAACAGAAAGGGGGTCGGCCTAACAGAAAGGGGGGGCCTAACAGTCGGCCTAACAGAAAGGGGGTCGGCCTAACAGAAAGGGGTCGGCCTAACAGAAAGGGGGTCGGCCTAACAGAAAGGGGGTCGGCCTAACAGAAAGGGGGTCGGCCTAACAGAAAGGGGGTCGGCCTAACAGGCCTAACAGAAAGGGGGTCGGCCTAACAGAAAGGGGGTCGGCCTAACAGAAAGGGGGTCGGCCTAACAGAAAGGGGGTCGGCCTAACAGAAAGGGGGTCGGCCTAACAGGCCTAACAGAAAGGGGGTCGGCCTAACAGAAAGGGGGTCGGCCTAACAGAAAGGGGGTCGGCCTAACAGAAAGGGGGTCGGCCTAACAGAAAGGGGGTCGGCCTAACAGAAAGGGGGTAGGCCTAACAGAAAGGGGGTCGGCCTAACAGAAAGGGGGTCGGCCTAACAGAAAGGGGGTCGGCCTAACAGAAAGGGGGTAGGCCTAACAGAAAGGGGGTAGGCCTAGACTAGAGTAAGAAGCTGCTGACTGAACACCGACAAAAGGCAATAAGGGAACAAGGAAAAGGAGACCTTTGTAAAGGCGCATGTTTCTCCAAGCATTGGGGTCTGTGGTTCAGAAGAGATCAGACAACAGGAGAGAGGGGTTAGTAGTTATAGATGCAGCTCCTGCATCATGGCCATCTGCAGCAGTGCAGGGGTTTACATCATCCTTCATGTGACTATTCCCTGCAGCAGGGCAGACTCACGCACTCTGCCTATAGGGCAGAATGTCTCATAAACCACACAAGGTTTACTACATTTGTCATTGTATTGGGGAAAGCCTAATAGTGGCATATCTCATAAACTGGTTTTGCGTTCAAATGTCTTGGATGTCATTGTTGATGGAGTATCATGACATTGACATTGCACGCTGTTGTGACTTGGTGGCTGTTGAAGCATAAGTGCCTAATCTACGGCTAGAACTCGCTAGCTTGTCCATTGCTGTGAATACAGACCTCTATATCCGCTGAGGTGACATGGCACTTCTCACAGTCCAACTGAATAATGCACTGTGACATGACTTGCTGGTGCAGTCATTCATACGAGCATATCCTGGGCTAAGAAACGCTACCACACTTCTAAAAAAAGTCTGGCCAATCAGAGTCAGAAACACACAGGCACACAGAGCAGCAAAACACAGCATGTCACAAACACAGACACACAAACAACTAAATTGGTTTAAATAGTAATCTGATGACTGTAGACATGAGGGACTAGATTGGTTTAAATAGTAATGAGGACTGTAGAGATGAGGGACAGGAAGGATGAAAACCACAACACCATCCCCAGTTAACTGCCAAGAGACACAGAGCAGCCACCAGCAGAATGTCACTTTGTCAAAGTTCACAGATTTTTCAGAAACCCTGGTTGGAGGACTTCCTTCCTGAATCAGAAGATAATAGACCAAGCAGAGAGGGAATACTCCAACCACGGTTTCTAAAAAACCTGGGAACGTTGAGAAGCCTCCCAGAATAGTACAACCCTAGAGCAGTGATGGTGTCGTGTTTCACAGTACCATTCTCCTCGCTGGTCTTCCTGCGGTCCTCTGGGTCCACATGGACCAGCTGGAGGATGAGGGGCCGACGGGTGACAACGCCAGTACCACGGGGCAGAAGGTCTCTCCCCACCAGAGCCTCTAGCACTGAACTCTTCCCACTGCTCTGGAGACACAAACATAACACAATCAGTAACAACACAAAAAGTAACACGTGAGATAGTAAACAACACAAGTCAGCATCACTTACAAAACAACTGATGCAATGACAGAGTTAAATCTTTCCACAACAAGATTGATTTTAACCTGCCTGATCTCACCTCAGCTGCGCCTGGCTGAAGTTGACCGATTTTAGTTTGCACTCAGTCATGTGGAAAATAGAAAAATCCCTGAAATCACTGTCAGTTCTAACAAACCCCTCTGAGTGAATATGTCCTTTGAAAAGCAGTAACAAGACAACGCAGAAACACTCTGGAGGCCAGATAATTGGGGAAACATCCAGCCTTCTTGTCGCCATGGCACCGTCAGTTCAGAGGTTGCCAAAGGGCTGAGACAGTGACATCCTCTTAGCAAATTAATGTAATTATGTGTACCTGGGAGGGGATGGCTGCTACTGTAAACATGTTATGTAACACCTACAACAGCTGTGTGGAGGGAAGGGTACAGGTGCAGCCTATTTGAAGTACAACATCCC
Organism: Oncorhynchus gorbuscha; assembly: GCF_021184085.1. NCBI lineage: Eukaryota > Metazoa > Chordata > Actinopteri > Salmoniformes > Salmonidae > Oncorhynchus > Oncorhynchus gorbuscha. The sequence goes on from NC_060173.1 coordinate 11,118,266, forward strand.
TGTTCATCTAAGCAGATGCAAGGTCATTCTAGAAATCAAACAAAGAGGATGCCTTGGAAGACTTCAATTATGTTCACATTGATTGAAAATAGTCTTCCAAGGCAAGAAGAATGGATACAAGTGAGTGTAAACAAACCATAAACACTGTAGCGTGTCAATTTAATGAAGTGACTGCGTATCAAAATCAGCTGTGTAGTTAGTTGTTTGCTTTGGTCACGGCTTGTGACACCTGCTGCTGAACATAGCCGTATGTTACAGGGGTAGTTGGCCATGTTTCACTGCCTGTCAAATTCGCTCTAGTTATCGGCTCACAATAGTGCTAACAAGTTAATTAACGCGATAGTTAGCTACAGCTAAGTAACTAACGTCAGATAACCTTTCCTGAAAAACACAGCACACGAAGCTACATTTCTATATTCCATGAGTGGATCTATGTGATAGTCAACAGTAACAATAGCTAACGTCGTAAGAGTGAATGAAACTCTGTGGTAAGAGCATGCTAACGCCAGATGGCTTACAGTCCGCTAGCTGGCTGACTCTTACCTGCGTTCCAACAACAGCAATCTGCGGCAGTTGGATAATGTCCGCGCCAACCGTATTAAACACATCTTGTAATTTGTTTATGACCGGGATAAGGGCCTCCATAGCTCTGGGAAAGAAAGGCTGTACCGGTCAAATAAATCGACTAACTACAAAGCAAACCTGCTAACCACAGGCACAAAGTCATCCAATGTCCCTCACACGGTCACAATGTATACTGCCCCGAAAACTGCGCAAAAAATTAAATAAAATCAGCGTTGCATTATGGGACTTTGAGTTTTTACATAGAGAAAACGATCAAACAGTAAATTTAAATAAAATAAAAACAAAAAAATTAACTACATTTACAAGCGTTGACGTCATGATGCACCAATGTTACTGGAGCTTGGCTTCCATCCAATTGGCGACAGATTTTCAGTGGCGCACAGAACAATGAGACTGAGATTTAACCGGATGAATAAATGTGAAGCATCCGGTTAGCGTTTCCACACACTACCAAATATGGTGGTGAGAGGAAGAGCAGCGGCCGGCGGTAGGAGAATATAGATTTTGGCCGACAATTTCCACAATGGAACGTTTGATCTCAGATAAGTTTTCGGTTTCTAAAACTATATGTTACGAACAGAGTGGACTGATTTTTGTATACTTCGTTCTTTGCCAAAGTTTACAAAAATTGCGTTGTTTAGAAGGAGTGCAAGGGAGAATTAAGTTAATGCACACGCGCACCTCAGAGTAGGCGTTCCCTAACGGAAATGCATGCCCACTATGATTCATTTAAAACGCTGTGATCTTTCTTGGGTTAGTTTCCTCCAAACGGACCTGTTGCGCATAAAAACCTATGCGTGGTGACGTAGTGCACACATGTATTTTTTTCTGTTTACGTTTATATGTTCCGAATAAAAATGCAACGTTCAATATTTCCATCGAATTTTAAACTCTACCGATTAGTTGTCACGAAAACGGTTGCGTTAAATAGCTCTAGTCTTGGCACGTGAGCTCGAGCAACCTGCTCGCAGATACAGTGCGAGGAAGGCTTCTCTACAATAAAATGATGGATGAGAGCGATAAAAAATGTTTTTGTCAAACGTCAGTCAAGCGTCGATTAACATGTCACCAGTATAGGATGTTCGATATTTATTGTAAAGCAGCATCAAGCTCATCACCGCCCTTATTTCATCTGTAGCCTAATAAACTGCATGGTTTCTCTAGTAGGTCCACACACCATATCATCGCACTACCCCCCCAAAAAAGTTGTTGCAGAGAAAATTATACTCGAGAGTGTGCAAACCTGCCAACGATTGGTACAATTTCAAGGAATGAAAATACACATCGTTTGTTCTCATCTTTAATTTCCTGAAGCCTTTTTTCCACTCTCCATTTTCAAAGGACTATACCCTATTTTCAGTTAAGGTAACACACATTTTATCCATAGGATTACAATAACTAAAGTGCTATATGGGTCATACATCAACATATCACAATGACAAAGCCAGCTAGTAACAGTGGCGAAACATATGAATTACAAGAGGAGCTGGCTTTAAAATATTGCACATGACATAAACTTGGGCACATATTCATTAAGCGTCTCGGAATAGGTTCGCTGCCGATCCAGGATCAGTTCCGCCTTACCATGTAAATGTTATTCACGTTGATCTAAAAAAGGCAAAACTGATCCTAGATAAGCACACCTACTCAGAGAACATTTCTGAATACAAGCCCAGGAGAACAGAGATTTCTAGTCTATAGACTAGTGAAACATGAGGTAACGGGTGGTTATGAGGTGTTGGATGAACAACACTGGATTTTATTTACACCAATGTTAGCTTATAAATTAAAGTGGTCCATGCAGACAGCAGAAGAGATGTTTAAGTTCCTCTGGAGTGAAAATCATAATGTAGCTAGCTACATCAACAGTAGTAGTAGTTTACATGTTACGATCTTTGCCAATACAAGTTCTTGTCGATCTGAATATTTCTTTCCTAATTTCAACTTAAAGTGGCGAGCATCCTTTAACAACAGCATCAAAATGCTGCCATACAGTTTCAGTACATGTTCCGAGGGAACATTTTTGCAGACGTTGTTCTCCATTTATCAAACAAAAGCAAACCTGTCACGGTTCATTATCCACACTGTTTTGTTCCAACCAAAAGGCTGCTGGATTCACACAATGGAGCTGTAGGCTATACAAAATACTACATGCACACAGAAAATGTCTAGGTTCAGCAGTGGTAGTGGTTACTGAAACTATTTGGCTGACGAATTACAATAACAAAGCTCAAGTGAAAACATTCTCCCATGAAAAAACCCACAAATCTCTCTCGAACAATTGAAGTTGCTTAAGGAAACAATACTGATACTAGGTTAAGGGACTATATAATGCATAGCTGAAAAGCTTCTCCTCAAAAATCCTATGTAAATATTAAGGGGGGGGGGGGTGTTTCGAAATATACAGTATATAGAATGATATATATAATTCTAAGTAGCTAATGAAAATCTGGAACCAGATTAGACTTAACACAACCCAATATTTCTCTACAACATTTACATTCCTAACTATACTGTGAGAAATATGCTTCAAAAGCTTTTCAGTGCTTTAATTAAATTGTTACAAATTACAAACTGAGTGTGCTAAAAAGTGTTTTCATTAGCTACTGTGACTCAACAAAATAGCAATGACCAGCACTTAGGTCACAGCAGCAACAAAAACAGCTTGCTCCCGCCACAGGGGCCTACCCATGTGCAAGCTGTGCCAGGGTCATGTTCATTAGAGCACAACGTAGAGAAACATTTCAAAATGTTATGCAATGGAAAACAAGCCTTGCCTATTGGACAAGTTCAGATAGTACCTCCCCATTTCAGGCTGCTTTCTTCCATTTCGTGCCTGATGAACACGACCCAGAGGATGTGGATACCGACAAGACCTCTGTCCTCAGGAGCCAGTGCAGTCAGTGTACGTGGTGACCATGTTCCCCCTGCGCTGTGTCACTGTTCTACAGTGTTGCTTCGTTGTAGTACCCTGAAATGTGCTCTCCCTCCGCTTAGTAGTGTCCGTGTCAAAAGTAAACATCTTCTCCATGTCGTCAAACATGTCGTCAAAGCCGCCGCCACCACCTGCTGCTCCAAAGGCACCCTGGAAGTGTCTCTTGCGTCTGCTGTGGTGGGCCTCCTGGTGGGCCTCCTGGTGGGCCCGGAAGTGATCCTCGAAGTGCCTTTGGTGATGGGCGTGCCGGTTCTGGCTGTAAATATCAAAGTCCTTGAACATGTCGTTGAAGTTGAAGGGCTGGTGGACGTTTGGACCGTTTCGGTCTTTGGTTATGTCATTATAGAATGTGCCGTGACCAAACTGGTCATACTCTTGTCTCCTCTTCTCATCTGATAATGTTTCATATGCTATAGATGACAGAAGTGCAAGAACAGTTTTCAGATCATAGCAATGATTCTATTTGCAGTACAGTGTCAAATAAAAACACTAGTTTTGCACAACAATAATGTAATTTGGCTACAGCACAATAATAAAGAAAGAACACACTGGAAGGAATGTGAGAAGATGGACATTTTTACATAAATAAAAGACAAGAAAGGGTAAAGAATAATAGGAATATTTAAGATGACCAAAGTTGATATTTAGTTTAGAGTGATCAACACAATGTTTAGTATATTTGGAGTTTCTTTAGTACACATCATTTCCAGTGTTACACTCAAGGTCCATGTTGATGGTCACTAGACTAGAAGCTGAATGTTGTTATGGATTATTCTCACATCTGCTGATAGTGATTGACTCCAGACTGGAGGTAAAAGAACCGAGGACACTGATTATTCACGGCTGTATTGATGCCATTCTGTGAACACCCGTGTGATTCTGTAGCAGCTGACCAAGTCACTGCCTGTTTGTTTTGACTTCCTACAAGCCTCTCGGGCTGGTGTTTACAGAATATGTTGTGCTCTCTGATTAGGATACAAGGGCCTACGCTGAGAAGGCCAGTTAGACATTTTCTCTACTTCTGCTCTAGAGGAGACTCACTGTTGCAACTTGTAATAAACCGGGATTACTTCTCTTTTGTTCGCCTGGAGTTCCCTATTACACTTACCCTCAGCAATTCCTCTGAACTTTGTCTCAGCATCTGGGCTCTTGTTCTTGTCTGGATGATACTTCATTGCCAGCTTGTGAAAAGCCTTCTTTATCTGACGCTCGTTGGCATCTTTCCGCACACCCAGTATGTCATAGTAGTCCTTCTTGGCAAGTATCAACTCTGTTATCATCAGGATACACACTGCAAATGTTAATGCTGACTGTGCAGTTGCCATGGTGCTGGTGGCTTCTGTAAAGTAGATCTGGGGAGAGTAGAGGAACAGTTGAGATCCCAGAGCTTGGCCTATACATCTATGGTTGAGATAAGCTACACTACAGCATACATACATGTTCAAAACTTCAACGCATTCAAACCAGTGGTTATTTATGCAAAAGAGTGAGCAGAAAAGGCCTTAATGTCTACTGGTATTAATATCATCTCCAACACAAAGACCACCCTGTTCCCACATAATCTTGTATAGCAGCTTTAGTTAAACAGTGCCTTGAGTTGAGAGCAGTGATACAGCTATTAAAATGTAAACTGATCATCTGCATAGCTCACACTGTGAGTCACGGTCATCTTGACTAACGTTAAGCAATATAGATGGAGCCAGCCAGACAAATTGAGCCTGATTGAGTGAAGTATGAATTCCCTAAGAAAAAAAGTCAGTTTACCTGAACGTACACGAGGTTACCAATATTAATCCCAATGACGCTGGCACAACAAACGACATTGCTGATGATGTTAAATTAAAATAGCTTGTTATTCAGCTAGTTTATATATTAGTGGTTAGAAAATAGCTAGATGGCTAGTTAAGCATTTATCGCTAGCAAGCCTGATTGCCCAGTAAATCTAAACAACCAATAATTCAATAACACTAATAATGAAGTTATGCGAGGACACATAGCTGCGACAATACAGCTTTGCTTACCTTTTTGCTGAACTGCGAAGGATAACATCAGGTGGCTATAGCGGTTATCGCGTCGCTCTATTTTGACGCTCCGTTTCACTGAACGAAAACAACACGAATCGCAATGTGATTGGGCAGCACCCTACCCAATGATTTCTGACTCCGCCCCTACTTCTTCACTTTCCGCGGGAAAAGAAACATGTAGAAGCGTTTTTTTTAAATGGAATAAATTGCTAATTTACCAACGTGAGGCCTAGATCGAATTTTAGTTTTGTAACGCTTAGGTTGTTATGAATGTACTGGTGTAAATGGACGCTGTAAATGGCATCCCTATTTTCCTCTGTTGAAGACGACATGCCCACAGATATAAAACACGGATTAATTTAACCTTTATTTTATCAGGGAGCCATAATGAGACCAAGGTCTCTTTTACAGATGAGCCCCGAGCTACATAAATTACAGAAAATACACTCATCAATATAAATACCAAATGCAAGTAGAAAGAGAAACATGGTCATAAAAAACAACCACCTTCATCAGTAATAAGGTCCTCAATCAGCCTTCTGAATTGACCTAGTGACACCAGAACATCACCTTCATCAGTAATAAGGTCCTCAATCAGCCTTCTGAATTGACCTAGTGACACCAGAACATCACCTTCATCAGTAATAAGATCCTCAATCAGCCTTCTGAATTGACCTAGTGACACCAGAACATCACCTTCATCAGTAATAAGATCCTCAATCAGCCTTCTGAATTGACCTAGTGACACCAGAACATCACCTTCATCAGTAATAAGGTCCTCAATCAGCCTTCTGAATTGCCCTAGAGGCATCAAGTGGCTCCTGAATGACGCAGCGGTCTGCTTGAGGTGTCACTACAGACACCCTGGTTCGAATCCAGGCTGTATCACAACCAGCCGTGATTGGGAGTCCCATAGGGCGGCGCACAATTGGCCCAGCGTCGTCTGGGTTTGGCCGGTGTAGGTCGTCATTGTAAATAAGAATTTGTTCTTAAGTACTACTTAAGTAGTTTTTTGGGGTATCTGTACTTTACTATTAATATTTTTGACAACTTTTACTTCACTACATTCCTAAAGAAAATATTGTACTTGTTACCCTGACAATCAACAGTACTCCTTACATTTTGAATGTGTTAAATTCAAGCACTTATCAAGAGGTCCTTCTGTAGCTCAGTTGGTAGAGCATGGCGCTTGTAACGCCAGGGTAGTGGGTTCGATTCCCGGGACCACCCATACGTAGAATGTATGCACACATGACTGTAAGTCGCTTTGGATAAAAGCGTCTGCTAAATGGCATATATTATTATTATTATTATTATTATTTATATTATAAGAGAACACCTGGTCATCCCTACTGCCTCTGGCCTGGTGGACTCACTAAACACAAATGCATCTTTTGTAAATGATGTCTGAGTGTTGGAGTATGCCCCTGGCTATCCATACATTTTAAAAACAAGAAAATGATGCCATCTGCTTTGCTTAAGATAAGGAATTTTAAATGATTTATACTTTTACTTTTGCTTTTGATACTTAAGTATATTTTAACAATTACATTTCTTGCTATTTATGTAAAACCAAATACTTTAACACTTTTACTCAAGCAGTATTTTACTGGCTGACTTTCACCTTTACTTGTAACTTTCTATGAAGGTATCTATACTTTTACCAAGAATGACAATTGGATTATTTTTCCCCCACTGGAGCTAAGAGGCACAGAGTAATCTGCAGCTATTTGTTGAGTGAGCTGAGACTTTGCCAAGGTCCCTGGCCAACCATGTGAGAGCAGAGCAGACTGACAAAGACCTCCCTCAAGTTGCAGGATTCAGTGGCTGGGGGGAACTGGGAGAGCAGTGTTGGCAGAGCTCAGTCCACACTGATGAAGCACCCTCCACAGGAGTGGAGCTACTGCAGGGGATCAGAGTGGCTGCCAATGCACCATTCTGTGTGTGCACAGGAGGCCTTGGTGTGGCTCCTGTAGCAGGGTTGGTGCTGCCAGTTTGTTTGCCAATTCTCAGTTTGTAATTCCAGACATGATTAGTGATTTGTCCTCTTCTTCTTCTTTTTTGGTGTCATGGCGTTCGCACAGTTTGTTTGTGTATGCTGCCATCTACTGTGCAGGAATGTGCTGTCGATCACTTTACATTCTTTGATAAAAAAATTAAAAGAAAGGGGCAAAGGATAAAATTGAACCACCAACTAGCCCTCCACCGATATACCACTAATACACCTATATACCACTATCCCATTCCGCAACTTTGACCCTACACCGGTCCAATGGCCTGGGAGGACGGGACTCTTTCCTTCAACACACCCTGTAACTCTTCTGCTTCAGGCACCATTCTTCCTCAATACACATATTCCCTCTGCATCAGCTCTTCTCCTTCTTTCTCGCTGTCCATAACAATATATATCTGTTCACCACGCTCTTGTCGCGCCTTCATCCCCTGTATTGTCTTCAATTCTCAACTTCTGTTCCTTCGCCAAATTGACTAGTATGGCGATCTATGGCCTCTCCATGCTCGCCATTAAAAATAATCACACGGAGCTGAAGACAAATAACCCTTCTTCTTCTTCTTCTTCTTCTTCTTCTTCTTCTTCTTCTTCTTCTTCTTCTTCTTCTTCTTCTTCTTCTTCTTCTATCCCCTCCACCAGTTCATCTGTTTGAACGGTAATCTGCGTTGCTCTGTCATATTGTCAACAACGCAGCATGGTGTATCGTTCAGAAACATACAACATCTATTTTCCATAAAATGTATGTTTGAATGTTCTAAGTAGTTTCATTGGGAAGGCAGATAAAGTGTTTGCATGTGAAAACACAGATCCTCGTGCTTAATCTACATTTTTATTTGAGACAAGTTTTTGAGCCAACGCCGTTGGCCAGAACCTGGCCAGAAGGGGCACCAGGCCAGAGAGGTAGAGGCAAAGCGAGAGGTTTTGCACTGCCCCAAAATCTGTTGTTGAAAATAAGCCTGCAAAGTGAATATTTTTTTGTATGGAGGTCAATGAGTGTCGAATTTGGTCAACAAAAAATGTAATTGCTAATTTGCTACGTGAGGCTTATTTGATTAAGTAGAAGTTACTTAATGGTTAGGTAGTTTGTTACGAATGCACTGATATATGTGGATGCATTTGGCATTTCGGCAATTTTGCTAAAAACTAGTTTAGCATGGACATTACCATTGAGGGCTTCCTTCTGTAGCTCAGTTGGTAGAGCATGGCGCTTGTGACGCCAGGGTAGTGGGTTCGATTCCCGGGACCACCCATACGTAGAATGTATGCACACATGACTGTAAGTCGCTTTGGATAAAAGCGTCTGCTAAATGGCATATATTATTATTATTATTACAATTTAAAAGTAGTCAACTGTGTGGGGATTCCTATGAGTTGGAAGCAATCAGCCAAATGAAGAAGAAGAAAATCGACTACTTTAAAATGGAGATAGCCTCAATGGCGATGCCAATGCTGTCACAGACATTATAATTGCACTAAACTAATGTAGCAGGCGTAAAATAAATGCCTGAAACTAGATTCCCTACAAACTGGTTTTGACGAGAAGAAAAAAAAACTGTCCGAGGAGGTTCTCGTCTGCACTGTTCAACCAATCCAGTAAATGTGGAGGAGAAGTCACAGGTTCTCTTTCCATTTCCCCCCAAAAACGAATGTCCGGTTGATAGGGACTGGGCAGAGGCTATAATAGAGAGAAATGGTAATGGTGTCTTTTTGGAGGCACTAACTCCGCCATTGTTCGTTAGAGAAAGACTATGAGGAAAATGAATGGCGTTTTTCTAGGGTTTTTGGATAAACACTGACAATAAGGTCTGTGGTAAACAGGCTTAGGAGACCTTATACATATTGTTCTATTAGATCATCTTCATCAGCTAATGTCACTTTTTGTGAATTTTAAGAAATTATGTAATAAAAAAAAACACAAATCACATAAAGGCTTCATAACTCATAAAGGTCATGTTAACTGACTGCTATTATCTCATAGAACAAAACATATAAGATCTCCTGTTATAACGTCAGACCTTGTTTTCTACGTTCATAGAGTACCGCAGTATGAGTCATAATACCCATAAAACCTAGCGTTGAAACAAGGAAATGGTTCCAATCGTTTTTCCGTCATTCATTTTGCTATTAGGGGATTTTTGAAACGCTAAATAAAATATATTTAGATTTAACACTTTTTTTTGCTTACTACATAATTCTATATGTGTTATTTCATACTGTTGATGTGTACACTATTATTATGCAATGTAGAAAATAGGAAAAATAAAGAAACCCTTGAATGAGTAGGTGTTCTAAAACTTTTGACGTGTAGTGTATATCTATTTAAAAAAAAATAGATGTTCGTTTCCGGATGATGCACAATGCTGCCTTGATGGCAACACTACCGAGCAGCGCATATTACTGTTGGATTTGAGAAGGGCGCTCCTCCCTCTCCGCTTTTGCACGGTCACGTCACGGGCCATAGACCGGTGTCCCGCTGATCAGCATAATCGAATCCACCCATTTGTTCGAGCAGTCACTAGACTAGACTATTTTGTCAGTATAATAGACTCCTAGCTCACGCCCGTTAGCCAATCCGGTTCCAAATCTAATGCAAACAACAAAACCCGGTTCACCCGGGCCATTAATCCAATTCCCCTCAGTGGGCTGATGGTGGCAGGTGATAAATAGCCAATTGTAGGTCAGATCAAAGACCGCGTGATCATTGTTTTCCTCTGTTTTTTTGTTGTTGTTGTTGTTGTCCGTGGATTAAAACTGTCGAGTCGAATGACCCCAACACATACCGAGAAGCTTGTTGTGAACCGTGTTTACACGTTCGTTTGATTTCGCTGTTACGAGAGTCAATGAATTCTTCAGATTTCCACCAACCGTCATCAAGAAACGGGTATGTTATCATAGCCTGGCTAGACTGTTATACATTTAGATAGCTAACGTTACCCGTTTAGTGTCTGTTTCTGGAATACCGTTAGCTAGCAATTCTAGCTAAGTAGTTGTTGTTGTAAACTGGAACTAGCTAATGTTCATGCATATAGATTGCCTACTTCCCCAGGTTTAATTTAAAAAAAGTGCTATAGATATGATTGTAATCCAGTGGGATAACACATCTACAACATGGTGATTTAACGTATTAGCTGTGGCTAGCTAGCACACATTGGTCATTGGGTGCATTTGCAGTTATGCAATCGACAGGCTAACGCCACTAGTAAGCCATCCGGATAACAGCCGCCTATCCCAGAGCTGCCCTTACCAGATAGTTACATACATCTCCAATATGTTTTAAACTACACAGTACCTCTTTAGTCATGCTTATTATTATTTTTATTGTTCACCAGCTTCATGAAGGAATAAACAAATGAAAGCTGCCTTCCGAGACCAAGAGGGATGTCTCTGAGATGTGTTCCAGATTCTTGTGTGCTCAAAGTAAGCAGAGTAGCGAACTTCTGGCATACACAAGGTCAACGAGCAGCATCACTTCCATTGTCTTCTCAACAACACCCTCCTTGTAGGTTTGATGTCCGAGCAGGCCTGAGCCACAAAGTTGGCTTTCTCAGCTGGAAGTATACCCACAGCTCAAAAAGTAGAATTCGCAATAAGATATGGCTCTCCAGAGCTAGTCAGATAAGACACCGGCTTGGCCTCCACACCAGCGTCTACTACTTAAATACATCCACCTCACGCTGGTCCACTGGTCTCAGCCACACCATGTCGCGCTTCAGGAGCACCCTGGACTCCGTCTCCAAGGCGGTGAGCGGGTCACACGCTGAGCTCCTCTCCAAGATAGCCCGGCTCAAAGCCAAACCCAAACAGAAGGCCATTGAGGCTGGCAAAGTGTTGGAAGCCAACCCGGAGATGGGGCTAACACCACAGGGTCATGGTACTGTAGGGTACCCAGCTCTAACCCCAGCCCCAGTTCCTGCCTATACCTCCGCTAACACCACTGTTAATGCTAATGCACCTTCTCCAATCCCTGCCTCGGTGTCTGCCCCTAGTCCTCCACCTACTACAGCCACTTCTTCTACACCCACACCTACTCTATCTCCAACACTTACACCTACTCCATATCTTACACCTGGCCCTACTCCTAGCATTACCGCCAGCGCCCCTCCCATTGCCACCCCTCGCCCCAACATTGCCAGGGCAAATGCTGCTCTCTCAGGCCCCAGTATCCAGGAAGTCAGACAGAGGAGGGTGCAGCGTGCAGCCACAGCATCCATTGTCCCAACCACTGTGGCCACCAACGGGACCACCAAAAGGCTGGAGCAGGTCAGATCACCACTACCAACAGAGAGTAGTGCACCTGAAAGAGCCACCACCACAGTCTCCCAACAGACTACAACACAACTCTTCCATCCCAGCTCCTTCTCAGTTAACCTGGATGAGACCTACAACTACCTGTCCCACCACGTGAACTCGTACTTCAGCAACATAACAAAGTCTGATGAGGATAAAGAGCATAACACAGACCGTGGTTCCACTGACCTCCTGCCGATGTCAGACAAAACGTCCCCAGGGTCTGCTGCACCCGTAAGTTCCCCATCTTCTAAAAAGGGTATCGGCCGTTACCTAGCCTATTCTGGTGACACTGTACAGGCCTTTGTAGGGAGCTACATTGCTCCCCTGGTCCCCGGGTTTAGCAGGGCAGCTGCTGAACCCAAGAGTGCTGCTGTAGAGCAGAAGAGGCTGAAGGCACAAGAGGCAGGGGCAAAGCCATGGCAAGGAGAGGTGGCGGTGAATACGGAACAGAAGGCTGCTGAGGAGAGGGCCAAGAGACTGCTGCTCCAAAGAGAGAAGGTAGGCCTACATTATAGTGTCTGTCAAGGGTCTGACTGTTAGGAATCATGTTGAAAAGGAATGTAACCTGTTGAAGCATGACAGACCAGGTGAATTCAGGTGAAGCTGTGATCCCTTATTGATGTCACTTTTTAAATCTACTTCAATCAGTGTAGATGAAGGGGAGGAGACAGGTTAAAGAATGATTTTTAAGCCTTGAGACAATTGAGACATGGATTGTCTGTGTGTGCCATTCAGAGGGTGAATGGGCGAGACAAAAGATTACGTGCCTTTGAACGGGGTATGGTAGTAAGTGCAAGGCGTACCGGTTTGTCAATAACTCGTTTTTTTGTCTCTACTGTGGCCTGTTGTTTTCATATCAATACAACAACATACACAGGCAAAGTACACCTGTTTACTAGGTTGTCGATTCCAGAAAGCTCACAGGGTTATTTTTGAAGAGGGATTCTAGGAACCCCTCTATCGAGCACACTGTGCAACTGTCACATCGTACATTGGAGTCACAACTGGTGGGACATATAAGTTCCTGGCAACTTTCCACCACAGGCTATACCCTCCATATACAACTATGTCATGTAGGCATCAATGGAGGCTGCTGAGGGGAGGACTGCTCATAATAATGGCTGGAACGGAGCGAATGGAATGGCATCAAACACATGGAAACCATGTGTTTAATGTATTTGATCCACCACTTATTCTGCTCCAGTCGTTACCAGGAGCCCGTCCTCCCTACTTATTCTGCTCCAGTCGTTACCAGGAGCCCGTCCTCCCTACTTATTCTGCCCCAGTCGTTACCAGGAGCCCGTCCTCCCTACTTATTCTGCTCCAGTCGTTACCAGGAGCCCGTCCTCCCTACTTATTCTGCCCCAGTCGTTCCCAGGAGCCCGTCCTCCCTACTTATTCTGCCCCAGTCGTTCCCAGGAGCCCGTCCTCCCTACTTATTCTGCTCCAGTCGTTACCAGGAGCCCGTCCTCCCTACTTATTCTGCTCCAGTCGTTACCAGGAGCCCGTCCTCCCTACTTATTCTGCCCCAGTCGTTACCAGGAGCCCGTCCTCCCTACTTATTCTGCTCCAGTCGTTACCAGGAGCCCGTCCTCCCTACTTATTCTGCCCCAGTCGTTACCAGGAGCCCGTCCTCCCTACTTATTCTTCTCCAGTCGTTACCAGGAGCCCGTCCTCCCTACTTATTCTTCTCCAGTCGTTACCATGAACCCGTCCTCCCTACTTATTCTTCTCCAGTCGTTACCATGAACCCGTCCTCCCCTCTTAAAATGCCAGCGACCTCCTGTGGTAGGAGAAGAAATCATCTTAACATTCGAGACATATATAGATGGTTTATTGACAGTTATTGACATCATGGCTAAATGAGTCAATAATAAATTAGGTATTAGATAAGCCAGACTTAACTGTTGTTGTGGTGATTGAGAAAGTGTCTAACCTGTGTGTGATCTGTTCCTAGATCATAGCTAGGGTGAGCGTGGACAACCGGACCCGGTCCCTGGTGAAGGCGTTAAACCGAGCGTCTGATGTCAGGGTCTACATCAACAGAGTGGAGGAGCTCAGCTTTCATCTACTGGAGTTTCCAGAGACCCGCGGGGTGGCTGTCAAGGTGGGCTGGCTGACTGCTGTAAAGGCCCATCGTTTCAGCGTCATAAAGTCAATGTTTCACTAATGTGGATTTGATTTTAATGGAAGGGTGAAAAAATGGCATTATTTACTGCTGATCAGTAGTTTGGAAACATACACACACACACACACACACACACACACACACACACACACACACACACACACACACACACACACTAACAACTGTATACAGCAGTGTTTGACGTCTCTCCATCCTGATCAATTCTTCACCTTAATCTTTCCCCTCAGAGCAGTATGCAGTACAGCAGGGTTTCTCTGCATACACAATCATGTTGTCTGGTGAGAATATCTGGGGCGGCTGTTCTTTTTGTCTTACTCTTTGGGGTTCTGTCCAAATGGTACCGTATTCTCTATATAGTGTACTACGTTTGACCAGGGCACGTCCTTAAGCTCTCTGACTTGCTAAATGTCAACTGTTGCTATGGCTGGAGGTGAAAGAAACACACACCTGTGTAGGTGAGGTGCTGGCTAGCGGAGTAGAACACGTGGAAAGGAAAAGGAGAGCAACATACTCTAGGAGCTCCGATGCAAATCATTAAATAACCTAATAACCAACGTTTCCACGCTGATGAAACAGTGGTTATTGAAATGATTGAATCTGCGCTCCTATAGTGTCCGGCTCTCCTTTTCTTTTCCAACTTTTGCTATGACAACAGCTTAGCCAACATAGTGCTTGTATAAAAGAAAGTCATTAATTGAGAGAACTGTGTTCCTATATTTTTATTTTATTTTTTACCTTTATTTAACTAGACAAGTCAGTTAAGAACAAATTCTTATTTTCAATGACGGCCTAGGAACAGTAGGTTAACTGCCTTTTCAGGGGCAGAACGACAGATTTGTACCTTGTCAGCTTGGGTGTTTGAACTTGCAACCTTCCGGTTACTAGCCTAACCACTAGGCTACCCTGCCGCCCCAGGTTTGTATGTGGGCCTATACACTGAGTGACAAAACATTAGGAACACCTTCCTAATATTGAGTTAGACCTCAGAACAGCCTCAATTCCTCCGGGCATGGACTCTCTAAGTGTTGAAAGCGTTCCACAGGGATGCCGGCCCACGTTGACTCCAATGTTTCCCTCAGTTGTGTCAAGTTGGCTGGATGTCCTTTGGGTGGTGGAACATGCTTTATACACACAGGAAGCTGTTGAGCTTGAAAAACCCAGCAGCGTGGCAGTTCTTGACACACTCAAACTGGTGCGCCTGGCACCTACTATCATACCCCGCTCTAAGGCACTTAATTATTCTGTCTCGTCCATTCACCCTCTGAATGGCACACATACAGAATTCGTCTCAAGACTTAAACACCCTTCTTTAACCTGTCTCCTCCCCTTCATCTACACTGATTGGAGTGGATTTAACAGGTGACATCAATATGCGATCATAGCTTTTACCTGGTCAGTCTGTCATGGAAAGAGCAGGTGTTCCTAATGTTTTGTACAGTCAGTGTATGTTCCCTTATCATCATACAGGTTATTTACATTACACATACCCGTATCTGTAGGGACTGTCCCATTGGACAACTTAACCCAAGGTCATTGTTTCTGGCCTGAGGAAACATTGGTTAACCTCGTCAACAGCGATCAAGTGAGGATACAGAAGAGTGTTTTTAAAAGTCTGTTCAGTTACAGTATAGTTATGTCAATCCACTAGTCACTGATGTTGCTTGCTATTTCCTCTGACCTCTAAGGTGTTGTTTGTATTCAGGTCAATGTGTGTGTATTCTGGAGGCATGACGTCTGTTCTACAGGAGTCATATGTTCTAAAATGCGTACCCTACTGTATGCATGCCACTCGCTGTACTCTGTTGCTTTGGATAAAACCTTCTGCTAAGCTTGTGTTTGCCAACCTTTTTTAGTACCAGGGACTGGCAAGCTATAGTTCCTTGTACCTTGGGGGCAAGTTTGGGGTACATTTAACATTTTCACTTAGTAAATTCATGAAGTAAACTTAAATTCCAATTCTCTGCCACGCTTATCTGAGAAGAATGTGCAATTTCAGCGTAGTTCCTGAATTGACTGATTTGAAAACCACTTGCATTAGTTCTAGAACTGACCGTATGGGTGTCAGTGACGTTAACTATATATTGTTATATCTTGCTGTGTGTGTGGCCCTCAGGAGAAGGCGATCCCGTGCCTACTGCGTCTCCGCCAGGCTGATGACCCGTCTCTGAAGGCAGCAGTCAGGGAGGCCCTCACGCTGGTGGGATACACCAACCCTGTCAAGGGCCAGGGAATCAGGGTCCTGTCCATCGACGGAGGGGGAACCAGGTAGAGTAGTGTGTGTGTGTGTGAAGGAAAGAGGGTAGGAAAAGGAACATAAGAGACCTAGTAAGAGCGTTAGGAAGACTCTTTTGCCATTGAGTTCAAGTTTATCCAATGTTCTCCATTTGAATGTGTGCGGTACTGGCGGATGTTATTATCAGTGTTATTACTTCGTCTCCACTCACTTTTACATCCCGTAGACAATCTATATCTGTGTGTGTGTGTGTGTTTTCTACTGTCCAGGGGACTGATTGCCCTTCAGACTCTGCAGAAACTGGAAGCCTTGACGGGAAAACCCATCTACCAACTGTTTGATTACATCTGTGGTGTCAGCACAGGTATGTTGCATTGTCCCCCAACCTACTTGATCTCTGGCTAATAGTGTGTGTTTGTGAGGGCAGCTTGCAGGGTGGCTCATTCTAAACAGAGCAGTGCTCACTGCTCCTCCCAGTCAGTTCTGTACTGGGACTGAACCCATCTCAGTCCCATGGCTGAAAAAAAAAACACACAAAAAACAGTCCCATGGCTGACTCGGGTTCCTGCTCTGCTCAGTCCCCGGGGCTGACTCTGGTTCCTGCTCTGCTCAGTCCCCGGGGCTGACTCTGGTTCCTGCTCTGCTCAGTCCCCGGGGCTTGACTCTGGTTCCTGCTCTGCTCAGTCCCTGGGGCTTGACTCTGGTTCCTGCTCTGCTCAGTCCCCGGGGCTTGACTCTGGTTCCTGCTCTGCTCAGTCCCCGGGGCTTGACTCTGGTTCCTGCTCTGCTCAGTCCCCGGGGCTTGAGCTCTGCTCAGTCCCCCGGGGCTTGACTCTGGTTCCTGCTCTGCTCAGTCCCCGGGGCTTGACTCTGGTTCCTGCTCTGCTCAGTCCCCTTGACTCTGGTTCCTGCTTGAGTCCCCGGGCTTGACTCTGGTTCCTGCTCTGCTCAGTCCCCGGGGCTTGACTCTGGTTCCTGCTCTGCTCAGTCCCCGGAGCTTGACTCTGGTTCCTGCTCTGCTCAGTCCCCGGGGCTGACTCTGGTTCCTGCTCTGCTCAGTCCCCGTGGCTTGACTCTGGTTCCTGCTCTGCTCAGTCCCCGTGGCTTGACTCTGGTTCCTGCTCTGCTCAGTCCCCGGGGCTGACTCTGGTTCCTGCTCTGCTCAGTCCCCGGGGCTTGACTCTGGTTCCTGCTCTGCTCAGTCCCCGGGGCTTGACTCTGGTTCCTGCTCTGCTCAGTCCCCCTTGACTCTGGTTCCTGCTCTGCTGACTCTGGTTCCTGCTCTGCTCAGTCCCCCGGGGCTGACTCTGGTTCCTGCTCTGCTCAGTCCCCGGGGCTGACTCTGGTTCCTGCTCTGCTCAGTCCCCGGGGCTGACTCTGGTTCCTGCTCTGCTCAGTCCCCCGGGGCTGACTCTGGTTCCTGCTCTGCTCAGTCCCGGGGCTGACTCTGGTTCCTGCTCTGCTCAGTCCCGGGGCCCTGGTTCCTGGCAGTCCCCGGGGCTGACTCTGGTTCCTGCTCTGCTCAGTCCCGGGGCTGACTCTGGTTCCTGCTCTGCTCAGTCCCCGGGGCTGACTCTGGTTCCTGCTCTGCTCAGTCCCCGGGGCTGACTCTGGTTCCTGCTCTGCTCAGTCCCCGGGGCTGACTCTGGTTCCTGCTCTGCTCAGTCCCCGGGGCTGACTCTGGTTCCTGCTCTGCTCAGTCCCCCGGGGCTGACTCTGGTTCCTGCTCTGCTCAGTCCCCGGGGCTGACTCTGGTTCCTGCTCTGCTCAGTCCCCGGGGCTGACTCTGGTTCCTGCTCTGCTCAGTCCCGGGGCTGACTCTGGTTCCTGCTCTGCTCAGTCCCCGGGGCTGACTCTGGTTCCTGCTCTGCTCAGTCCCCGGGGCTGACTCTGGTTCCTGCTCTGCTCAGTCCCCGGGGCTGACTCTGGTTCCTGCTCTGCTCAGTCCCCGGGGCTGACTCTGGTTCCTGCTCTGCTCAGTCCTGCTCCCAGTCCCCGGGGCTGACTCTGGTTCCTGCTCTGCTCAGTCCCCGGGGCTGACTCTGGTTCCTGCTCTGCTCAGTCCCCGGGCTGCTGACTCTGCTCAGTCCCCCGGGGCTGACTCTCTGCTCAGTCCCCGGGGCTGACTCTGGTTCCTGCTCTGCTCAGTCCCGGGGCTGACTCTGGGCTGCTCAGTCCCCGGGGCTGACTCTGGTTCCTGCTCTGCTCAGTCCCCGGGGCTGACTCTGGTTCCTGCTCTGCTCAGTCCCCGGGGCTGACTCTGGTTCCTGCTCTGCTCAGTCCCCGGGGCTGACTCTGGTTCCTGCTCTGCTCAGTCCCCGGGGCTGACTCTGGTTCCTGCTCTGCTCAGTCCCCGGGGCTGACTCTGGTTCCTGCTCTGCTCAGTCCCCGGGGCTGACTCTGGTTCCTGCTCTGCTCAGTCCCCGGGGCTGACTCTGGTTCCTGCTCTGCTCAGTCCCCGGGGCTGACTCTGGTTCCTGCTCTGCTCCTCAGTCCCTCAGGGGCTGACTCTGGTTCCTGCTCTGCTCAGTCCCCGGGGCTGACTCTGGTTCCTGCTCTGCTCAGTCCCCGGGGCTGACTCTGGTTCCTGCTCTGCTCAGTCCCGGGCTGACTCTGGTTCCTGCTCTGCTCAGTCCCCGGGGCTGACTCTGGTTCCTGCTCTGCTCAGTCCCCGGGGCTGACTCTGGTGCTCAGTCCCCGTGGGCTGACTCAGTGCTCCCGGGCTGACTCTGGTTCCTGCTCTGACAGTCCCCCTGGCTGACTCTGGTTCCTGCTCTGCTCAGTCCCCGGGGCTGACTCTGGTTCCTGCTCTGCTCAGTCCCCGGGGCTGACTCTGGTTCCTGCTCTGCTCAGTCCCCAGGGGCTGACTCTGGTTCCTGCTCTGCTCAGTCCCCGGGGCTGACTCTGGTTCCTGCTCTGCTCAGTCCCCGGGGCTGACTCTGGTTCCTGCTCTGCTCAGTCCCCGGGGCTGACTCTGGTTCCTGCTCTGCTCAGTGCTCCCCAGTCCCCGGGCTGACTCTGGTTCCTGCTCTGCTCAGTCCCGGGGCTGACTCTGGTTCCTGCTCTGCTCAGTCCCCGGGCTGACTCTGGTTCCTGCTCTGCTCAGTCCCCGGGGCTGACTCTGGTTCCTGCTCTGCTCAGTCCCCGGGGCTGACTCTGGTTCCTGCTCTGCTCAGTCCCCGGGGCTGACTCTGGTTCCTGCTCTGCTCAGTCCCCGGGGCTGACTCTGGTTCCTGCTCTGCTCAGTCCCCGGGGCTGACTCTGGTTCCTGCTCTGCTCAGTCCCCGGGGCTGACTCTGGTTCCTGCTCTGCTCAGTCCCCGGGGCTGACTCTGGTTCCTGCTCTGCTCAGTCCCCGGGGCTGACTCTGGTTCCTGCTCTGCTCAGTCCCCGGGGCTGACTCTGGTTCCTGCTCTGCTCAGTCCCCGGGGCTGACTCTGGTTCCTGCTCTGCTCAGTCCCCGGGGCTGACTCTGGTTCCTGCTCTGCTCAGTCCCCGGGGCTGACTCTGGTTCCTGCTCTGCTCAGTCCCGGGGCTGACTCTGGTTCCTGCTCTGCTCAGTCCCCGGGGCTGACTCTGGTTCCTGCTCTGCTCAGTCCCGGGGCTGACTCTGGTTCCTGCTCTGCTCAGTCCCCGGGGCTGACTCTGGTTCCTGCTCTGCTCAGTCCCCGGGGCTGACTCTGGTTCCTGCTCTGCTCAGTCCCCGGGGCTGACTCGGGTTCCTGCTCTGCTCAGTCCCCGGGGCTGACTCGGGTTCCTGCTCTGCTCAGTCCCCGGGGCTGACTCGGGTTCCTGCTCTGCTCAGTCCCCGGGGCTTGACTCGGGTTCCTGCTCTGCTCAGTCCCCTGGGGCTTGAGTCCCCGGGTCGGGTTCCTGCTCTGCTCAGTCCCCGGGGCTTGACTCTGGTTCCTGCTCTGCTCAGTCCCCGGGGCTTGACTCTGGTTCCTGCTCTGCTCAGTCCCCGGGGCTTGACTCTGGTTCCTGCTCTGCTCAGTCCCCGGGGCTTGACTCTGGTTCCTGCTCTGCTCAGTCCCCGGGGCTTGACTCTGGTTCCTGCTCTGCTCAGTCCCCGGGGCTGACTCTGGTTCCTGCTCTGCTCAGTCCCCGGGGCTGACTCTGGTTCCTGCTCTGCTCAGTCCCCGGGGCTGACTCTGGTTCCTGCTCTGCTCAGTCCCCGGGGCTGACTCTGGTTCCTGCTCTGCTCAGTCCCCGGGGCTGACTCTGGTTCCTGCTCTGCTCAGTCCCCGGGGCTGACTCTGGTTCCTGCTCTGCTCAGTCCCCGGGGCTAACTCTGGTTCCTGCTCTGCTCAGTCCCCGGGGCTGACTCTGGTTCCTGCTCTGCTCAGTCCCCGGGGCTGACTCTGGTTCCTGCTCTGCTCAGTCCCCGGGGCTGACTCTGGTTCCAGCTCTGCTCAGACCTCTCAGTCCACAACCCTGCACTGCATGCCAGGACACAGGCATTATGGAACATTAGGGAGCCTGAAGGGTAAATGGATGTCAAATCTTTTGTCTTGTTGTCATTTTCTTTTGTACTGTCGTGGGCAAGCTCTTAATTCAGCAGATCTCCTCTTTTATTTCAGACTTGATTAATGGTCTCCAGTTTATATAATACAGTTTATATAATACTAGCAGGTAGATGACTGGAGTATTTTGAGTGCCAGAGAAGGAACACATTTTTTATGACATAATTGTGTATAGTTTTTTTCCTCGTTTATTTATTCCCAGTAGTGGAAAAAGATTAAACATTACCTAAATAGAACAGCTATTGAATGATTTGACTATACCTTATCAAACCTACATAATCTACTGGCAGTTGTCATGTCTATTTATAAATATATATATATATATATATATATATATATATATATATAACAGAAAACAACTTTTTATTTAACTAGGCAAGTCTGTTAAGAACACATTCTTAATTACAATGACGGCCAAACCCGGATGACGCTGGGCCAATTGTGCGCCGCCCTATGGGACTCCCAATTACGGCCGGTTGTGATACAGCCTGGATTCGAACCAGGGTGTCTGTAGTGACTCCTCAAGCATGCAGTGCCTTAGACCTCTGCGCCACTCGGGAGCCCCAATATAATATTGTAGTACTGTCAACCACCACATGGTGGTGCCGTTTACCATAACCCCCTGCTCCTCCTCTCAAGGTCCGTCATGGCCTGACCATTTCTCTCATTTTAGGAAGCCTAATGCTTTCCCTCTCACAAAGCGCTACCTTACAGCTGCCACCAAACCTCTATCTTCCCCGGCCATGCTCTCTGTCTGTCTCTCCGTATCCATTGTCCCTGATCCTCTTCCGTTGAAGGAAGCCAGCCTAGCCCTGGGCTCTCTGAAGGTCTGTGTGCGTGTGTGAGACGGCTGGCCAGTGTGTTAGTCAAGGTCATGCCCTCCACCTGATGAGCTAAGTAATGTGCATACTTTAACTTTAAGGATTACTTTAACTTTAAGGATTACTTTAACTTTAAGGATTACTTTAACTTTAAGGATTACTTTAACTTTAAGGATTACTTTAACTTTAAGGATTACTTTAACTTTAAGGACAGCCACCATGTTTGGAGTGGGCATGATTATCTGGCTGGCTGGCACACCCTGGGTTTACCCTGCCATGCAAGTTTTGGGACAGGGGATGCTCAATGCTGGGGGGTGGGTGGGGGACATCCTCACCCCAGGCAGGGTTTGGGCCCCAGAGAGAGTTCAGCAGGAAGGCAGACACAGATTTGGGTTGTGTGTTGGGTTAGGATGGAGCTGCTGTTAGTAGATAGGTTGGTGTTGTGGCGCTGCTAGCATGCGGCCTCGGTCAGGTGACTGGTGATGGGTGTGGGAAATGCTACTGGAGAAACAGTGAGAGATGGGGTTCGTGGTTTGGCTGTTAGCGGAAGTGTCTACAGGGCAGGAGACAGTCTTGTCATGTACATCACTATATGGTCATAGCTAGTGTCATTATATGGCTGTGGTATTGTGGACGCTAGCAGTGATCTGCTTGTCACTGTGGTTGGTTCATTGGCGGCCATTTTAATCCCAGCCAGTGTCTGTGGATGGATCATCCCTGGGTAATGATACCCATAACGGATGATCCTACAGGCAGGATGGATCATCCCTGGGTAATGATACCCATAACGGATGATCCTACAGGCAGTTAGACTCCATCCAGTTTGCCTCTTGCTCCGTAAGCCCCAGACCCTGATACTATTTGTGCGTTTCCTCTAGCGTTTCCTCTAGCGTTTCCTCTAGTGTGCCTGGGCTGCCAGATGTGGGTGGTTTTCTGTTTTGGGACTATTCTGTTGGACAGTTAAGCCTGGCAAGCTCAGTTCATCACAGCTGTAGTTGAGATGATTTTTAATTACTATTTGAACCCAGGTCTGCCCCTGGTCCAGGGACGACTGGAAGAATGAGATTTACGGGTTAGGATTTGTTTTGTAGTCTATAACGGGGGGTAGGGTTTGTTTTGTAGTTTATAACGGGGCCTAGGGGTTGTTTTGTAGTCTATAACGGGGCCTAGGGGTTGTTTTGTAGTCTATAACGGGGCCTAGAGGTTGTTTTGTAGTCTATAATGGGGGGTAGGGTTTTTCCATGGCTCTCCTCTGGTCTCAATATGAAAATGTGTTGGTGTTATTGGACTAACAAACAAATAATAATTTTTAAAGTGTACATTCTTTGTCCTCCGTGTGTGGCTAAATATCCTCCTGTTCTCGCTCTCTGTCAGGTTCCATCCTGGGCTTCATGCTAGGTGTGTTCCAGATCCCTCTAAATGAGTGTGAGGTGCTCTACAGGAAGCTGGGTTCTGACGTCTTCAAGCAGAACGTCATCGTGGGAACCGTCAAGATGGGCTGGAGCCACGCCTTCTACGACTCCGAGACCTGGGAGAACATTCTCAAGTTGGTATTTAATATAATGGAATAGATTAACTTCATGAATTAAGAACAGCACAGCAGATCAATTCCTCTCAAAGCTCATTGGTGGAGATGAACAAAGGTCCCTTCCTCTGACTTCCTCCAATGAGCTTTGAGGGGAATGGAGGAAACCAGTAGAGGAAGCAAGGATTTTAAGGCTAGTAACTTGTTCAGACACAGACACAGCCCCAGACTAAGCTCTCCTTTCATTTTCTCCCACAGAGAAAAAATGGGCTCTGATCTAATGGTGGAAACATCAAGAAACCCCAAATGCCCAAAGGTGAGTTTTTCCTAACATGGCGTGACTAACAGTGTGGAGCTGGCAAACACACACAGACACACCCTCACTGTTGCTGAGGGAGGAGCATTGAAAAGGAAGTCCTTCCGTCTCTTAATAATGAGGTCAATGAGAAAGCCTCTGGCCATTGTCTCACTGGCTGGCTGGAACCATTTCTACCACACACACACACACACACTGCTGCAGCTCCGGTGGCTAGGCTGACACAGAATCCACACATTCACTAGTTCCATGTACAGCCAGGCTGAGGCTAGGCAGTGAAATGATAATGAGGTGTTTGGTAAGGATTACACTGTATGTGTCAGAATACGTGCTTGTCTGTGGTGTTATAAAAGCCTAATAACATCTGATTGTGTAATGACTAACAGTTGTATAGATTTGATTTCAATGGGTCCTCAGAGCATGAATGTGTTCTAAGGTATTTTTATGGCTCTAAATGTTGTCACTACATGTCATATAACTTCTATAGTAGTGCATTTGTGTTTTTGTTTTTAATGTTATTGTCATATTTAATGTATATGACACCCTTCCTGTATCTCTTGTGGGGATTAAGTGGATACAGCAACACATTCTATTAATGCCACTCTTCTTCAATTCATGGTTATGTACATTGACCTTTTAAATCACCAGCAGCTTATCAAATGGGGCCAAGTGGGGAATAAAAATAAATAAAATCTCATGTACCCTCCTACCACCAGATGGCAGCAGTGAGTACCATCGTGAACAGGGGCACTCCTCTGAAGGCCTATGTGTTCAGGAACTATAACCTTCAGCCAGGGGTGCGCTCCCACTACCTGGGGGGCTGTGAACACAAGCTGTGGCAGGCCATCAGAGCGTCCTCCGCTGCCCCAGGGTACTTCCAGGAGTTTGCCCTGGGACACGACCTTCACCAGGTAAGACGAGTTTTAGAAATCCTAATGCTTTGTCCCTCACAATGCTCCACACTACAGCTGCCACCAATACTCCATATCTTCCCTGGCCTCTCTCTCTCTCCTGTCTGCTTTCCCTATTCCACATCCCTTTTCACTAATCCTCTCCAGTTAGAGGGATCCAGCACTTAGCTCTGACGGCCGGTGTACTTTACTACTTAGTGTTAATATATTATACAAGGGGTGGTTCTACTCCTGAATGCTGATTGGTTATAAACCACATTCCAGCCGGTGTCTATTCTACAAGTTACCATCCAGCTAAATCTATGATGTTAAAATGCCCATTTAGTCTGTTTTATCTGACTGCACGATCCACTGTCTCATCAGCCCAGCCAAGCAATTTAGAAACTTGATCTCCACTATAAAAAACATCTAGACATTATCTCGCATTTCTTTTAGACTAGCTGTTGTCCACTATAAAAAAACATCTAGACATTATCTCACATTTCTTTTAGACTAGCTGTTGTCCACTATAAAAAACATCTAGACATTATCTCACATTTATTTTAGACCAACAGACTTCAATTACGGAGATTTGTATAAACATTGCTGTCTGTCTCTCCGACATTTGCAACATTGTTTCAGTATTGAAATTGGATCTCCAGCTGTCCCAGAGTAATGAACATGTTGGGAGTCAGGACATGGCAGACAGCTTTACTCAGCCAGTCAAAGTCATGACTCCGCATTATTTTTATGGAAACACCAAAAGACAACCGGTGAAACGAAGTGCAGCTTCAGTTCTCAGTCTTACCAGCTTCAGTTCTCAGTCTTACCAGCTTCAGTTTAAAGTGGTTGTGTTAGCTGTGTTGTTGGCTAGCTCCTCCTCCTGAAGAGAGAGCACATTTTCTATGCCAGGTGAAATCGCGCATCACTAGCTCATTGTTATGTATGTATCAAAATAAATAACTAGGAAACAGCTTAAACATATACAGCTACTTCGTTATTTTGGCTGCACTGTTTGACATGACTGTAAATTAGCTGTAGTTGACTTAACAAGCAAGTGATAGGAACGTTACCAGCCAGTATGGAAATGGACCATTTAGAACGAACTGCTTGGGTCGAGTACAAAGATGCAGAACAGAAGGACTGAACGACTGGGTACAGAACATAAAGATTGAACGACTGGGTACAGAACATAAAGACTGAACGACTGGGTACAGAACATAAAGACTGAACGACTGGGTACAGAACATAAAGACTGAACGACTGGGTACAGAACATAAAGACTGAACGACTGGGTACAGAACATAAAGACTGGGTACAGAACATAAAGACTGGATACAGAACATAAAGACTGGGTACAGAACATAAAGACTGGGTACAGAACATAAAGACTGGGTACAGAACATAAAGACTGGGTACAGAACATAAAGACTGGGTACAGAACATAAAGACTGGGTACAGAACATATAGACTGGGTACAGAACATAAAGACTGGGTACAGAACATAAAGACTGGGTACAGAACATAAAGACTGGGTACAGAACATAAAGACTGGGTACAGAACATAAAGACTGGGTACAGAACATATAGACTGGGTACAGAACATATAGACTGGGTACAGAACATAAAGACTGGGTACAGAACATAAAGACTGGGTACAGAACATAAAGACTGGGTACAGAACATAAAGACTGGGTACAGAACATAAAGACTGGGTACAGAACATAAAGACTGGGTACAGAACATAAAGACTGGGTACAGAACATAAAGACTGGGTACAGAACATAAAGACTGGGTACAGAACATAAAGACTGGGTACAGAACATAAAGACTGGGTACAGAACATAAAGACTGAACGACTGGGTACAGAACATAAAGACTGAACGACTGGGTACAGAACATAAAGACTGAACGACTGGGTACAGAACATAAAGACTGAACGACTGGGTACAGAACATAAAGACTGAACGACTGGGTACAGAACATATAGACTGGGTACAGAACATAAAGACTGGGTACAGAACATAAAGACTGGGTACAGAACATAAAGACTGGGTACAGAACATAAAGACTGGGTACAGAACATAAAGACTGGGTACAGAACATATAGACTGGGTACAGAACATATAGACTGGGTACAGAACATATAGACTGGGTACAGAACATAAAGACTGGGTACAGAACATAAAGACTGGGTACAGAACATAAAGACTGGGTACAGAACATAAAGACTGGGTACAGAACATAAAGACTGGGTACAGAACATAAAGACTGGGTACAGAACATAAAGACTGGGTACAGAACATATAGACTGGGTACAGAACATAAAGACTGAACGACTGGGTACAGAACATATAGACTGAACGACTGGGTACAGAACATATAGACTGAACGACTGGGTACAGAACATATAGACTGAACGACTGGGTACAGAACATAAAGACTGAACGACTGGGTCGCGTCTCTGGCAACCGAACCAATATTACGAACGACCAGCCAGGTTGGCTAGCAACCTTAGATTTGTGTCGGGACTATAGCTTGTGGAAGGATGAAATTGTATGAATAAATTCATCTAAATATATATATTTATTTTTTACCCCCTTTTTTTCTCCCCAATTTCGTGGTGTCCAATTTTCGTCGTTACTGTCTTGTCTCATCGCTGCAACCCCCGTGCGGGCTCGGGAGGGACAAAGGTCGAGAGCCATGTGTCCTCTGAAACACAATCCAACCAAGCCGCACTGCTTCTTAACACAGCGCGCATCCAACCCGGATGCCAGCCGCACCAATGTGTCGGAGGAAGCACTGTGCGCCTCGCGACCTGGTCAGCGTGCACTGCGCCCGGCCCGCCACAGGAGTCGCTAGTGCGCGATGAGACCTCCCTAACCTGGACGACACTCGGCCAATTGTGCGACAGAGCCTGGGCTCGAACCCAGAGTCTCTGGTGGCACAGCTAGCACTGCATCGTGCCTTGGTCCACTGCGTTACCCGGGAGGCCCCAAAATAATGTTTTTAATTCAAATATGGAAGTCATTATTTTAATATGGTAACCATTGTATAAAAGTGATAATGCCCTCAGCCGGTGTTTGGAGGATGTACTGTCACGGTTTGCCGGCGCTCGACTTTGTGTCGGGCCTAACACCTGTGCCAATATATCCTCCATACCTGCTTCTCGGGCATTACCACTTAAATAATGTATACCACTTAATGCAAAGTGACATAGGCCTACAGCACAGCAAGTTTTCTGCATAAATGTTTTATAGTGAATGTGATTTGCACCAGAACCTTGGTGTTGCTACCTCCACACCTCCACACCATCTGAGTCATACAGGACCAAGGCTCGAACACGGTCAGTATGGACGGGGGTTGAGGTAGGCGTTGTAGCAGGATTATTCATGGTAAAATACGTCAGGATGTGTCCTTCACAGCAGCAACCTGTATTTAAAGGACTGAGGCTTTTTTATGTCCTTCCTCCAGTGTGTTTCTGTATCATCTCCTCAACACACTTCAGGAGTTGTGTTTTAATGTGAAAACCATCAGCGCGGTAAAATGGAGGAGCTCCACCCATCCTCTCCCATCAGGGTTTGTCTGTTTCCAGACAGGTCCATTTAGATGGAGAGCAGGAAGAGGCGGTCAAACTAAGGGTTTGGTACCCTATCCCCTAAATAGTGCACTACTTTTGACCGGAGTCCTATTAGTGTAGTGCATAGGAAATAGGGTGGTGTTTGAGAAGCAAGCCTGCCTGAGATGCTTAACGTCAATATCCATTCTAAATAGGCATCTAAAGACTCATGCCATTAGACAGGAGAAGAGCACTACAACAGCAAATACCTACATCCTGACTCCTCTCAGCTATTTTACTGATCAATAATATTATATCCTCTCTTCCGCCCCCCCCCCCACACACACAGTGCTGGGTGGGGCTTATTCATCAGGAAGCCCATCTGGCTGGCTCCTAGAGACATCAGATCATGTCTCTCGTCAACCCCAGGTGAATGACGTGTGGGGTTTCATGTCTGCCTGGGCTTGACATCTCATAATGTAATCCTGGCAATATCCTCCCATTTTGGCTTAGGACACACACACACACACACACACACACACACACACACATTTTACATCAAAGGTGGAATCCCGTGCTCCCACACTCTTAATTGGAATTGGTGTAAGTTCTCTAGGTGAGTGGGGAACTCTGGCTGGGATATGAAATGGAATGGTTGATTACCTCGCTACTTCCTGGTCTCATCTTTCCCAGAGACACACGCACTACATATACATACTCCTCATCCCACACTGTCTGACTGCTACATCAGCCTCGTTAAAATCGAGAAGCAAGCAGACCACCTCCATTATGGATGTTTGTCAAGTCTCTGCTAGTTGCTTTCTAACTGGGGAAAGCTCTTACCGCTCGCTGGGAAAGTGGGACACCTTAAAATGTAAAAACGACACCTGGGATTCAACAAGGTCTAGTTATACTTCTGCTGTGAAGAAAAACTGAAATCGAACATGTTTAAATTGAAGCTGTGAATTTGATGAATTACATTAGCCAACATTGCCGTTATACATGTGGTTGTGAAGTTATTAGGTTGTGTATTTACATTGGAGTAAGATTAAATCATGACATCATCTTTCATAATTTCTCCAGTCCAATAAGCAAAATTTAGAAGCCCACCAGCAGTCCGATATCCTTCTTTTGGTCGAGTGGATGTTTTTCTGAAACGAAGAGTCTGCACAACATGGTGTCTGTGTGTGTGATGTCAGAATTCCCCAGTGAGGGTGTCATAGGTCGCCCTTCCGTTACCTCTCAACCCCGAAACAATCGCCGCCTTGTGTCGAAAGTGCCATAAAACAGCTATGTGCTGAATGAACGCCGGGAAATTCTAGAATTCTCAAGCAACCGTTTCAAGATTGTTTTGATGACGCTTTAATTTCTTTCCAGATTCCGCAGCCCTGGAATGGTGGACATTTTAAGCTCTAACTGACAGGATTCTGGTTTTAGAACTGTGGTAAACAACAGTGGCTACAGCGCTATTACATCACAACACACTACAGCCATAGAGAATGCCTCTCCGGTGGAGGAAGACAAGAGGGAGGAGCCATGCCACATTGAAGCTGCCATTATCCCGCTGAAGACCACAGAACTAGAAGACTTCGGAAGTTGACGAAGGATACCAGGATGCCAGCCAGGGATTGCATGGAGAACTGAAGAATGATCGGCCATGACACCTCCCTTGTCGGTGGGCGGCCATGACACCTCCCTTGTCGGTGGGCGGCCATGACACCTCCCTTGTCGGTGGGCGGCCATGACATCTCCCTTGTCGGTGCGCAGGAATGGGCCATTTTTGTGTGGCAATCTCCTCTCCCACATGGTGCTGTCCTAAACAGAAGACTCCTCACCGGCTTGGCAGAATGAACACTTCTAGTCTATACTGGGAGACCACTTCTAGACAAGGGAGATGTCATCTATACTGTCACTCACATGGATGAGAACTAAGAATGAAGCGTTTTAAGGGAAGCGCTAGAAAACGTTCAGTTGAAACCCTTTAAGATAAAGACATTTTGAGTATGTGGTTTCACCTGCTTTAAGTACCAGTGCACTACTGAAATATTGAAGATGTAGGCTATTATCCTAGTATTGCTAGTAAACCTGGTAGTTTTTTTTTCTTTCTGTGTTGTCATTGGCCAGAAGGGATGCTATTATCAGCCTTTATACTGCAGTGCTGCCTCCATAGATGAGGCAGACAGGGAGGAGGGAGAGTGGAGGAGGAGGGAGAGTGGAGGAGGAGGGAGAGTGGAGGAGGAGGGAGAGTGGAGGAGGAGGGAGAGTGGAGGAGGGATCGGGGATAAATAAGTCCTTTGTCCCCTGTCTGCTCCTCTCCTCCTCAGGGCCAGCTCTCCTCCTGTGTTAAACCCTGAAGGAACATGGAGCTTTTCCACCAGGCTATTGTCCAACTCCTGTACCCCTCTATTCCCTTGGAGACACCGTCTCCCTGGTATTCACACAGTCGCTCTGTTACTACAGACACACAGTCGCTCTGTTACTACAGACA
The DNA here is from genome assembly GCF_021184085.1 of Oncorhynchus gorbuscha. Lineage (NCBI taxonomy): Eukaryota > Metazoa > Chordata > Actinopteri > Salmoniformes > Salmonidae > Oncorhynchus > Oncorhynchus gorbuscha. The sequence goes on from NC_060173.1 coordinate 11,148,614, forward strand.
CACAGTCGCTCTGTTACTACAGACACACAGTCGCTCTGTTACTACAGACACACAGTCGCTCTGTTACTACAGACACACAGTCGCTCTGTTACTACAGACACACAGTCGCTCTGTTACTACAGACACACAGTCGCTCTGTTACTACAGACACACAGTCGCTCTGTCCCCATCTGTCTCCTCTGTCTCAGACACACTACAGGAGGTGGGTGGTACCGTAACTGGGGAGGACAGGCTCGTGGTAATGGATGGAGCGGAGTCAGTGGAATTGTATCAAATACATCAAACTCATGGGTTCTGTGTGTTGGTGCCATTCCATTAGCTCCTTTCCAGCCGTTATAATGAGCCGTCCTCCCCTCAGCAGCCTCCACTGATACACACACACACACACACACACCCACACTACGCCACCCACCTGGTTGTGCTAGCACACTTCTTTAGGCATGAGGCCAGTCTACTGATCTACATCGACTGGCTGCAGTGTGAGAACCTGCCTCCCTCCATCACTCTCTCTATCCCTAACCCCCTTATCCCTCACAGTACTGCCTCCCTTCATCACTCTCTGTATCCCTAACCCCCTTATCCCTCACAGTACTCCCTCCATCACTCTCTCTATCCCTAACCCCCTTATCCCTCACAGTACTGCCTCCCTTCATCACTCTCTGTATCCCTAACCCCCTTATCCCTCACAGTACTCCCCTCCCCCTTATCCCTAACCCCCTTATCCCTCACAGTACTGCCTCCCTTCATCACTCTCTGTATCCCTAACCCCCTTATCCCTCACAGTATCCCATCAATCCCTAACCCCTTATCCCTCACAGTACTGCCTCCCTCCATCACTCTCTTTATCCCTAACCCCCTTATCCCTCACAGTACTGCCTTCCTCCATCACTCTCTGTATCCCTAACCCCCTTATCCCTCACAGTACTGCCTTCCTCCATCATTCTCTGTATCCCTAACCCCCTTATCCCTCACAGTACTGCCTCCCTCCATCACTCTCTTTATCCCAAACCCCCTTATCCCTCACAGTACTGCCTTCCTCCATCACTCTCTGTATCCCTAACCCCCTTATCCCTCACAGTACTGCCTCCCTCCATCACTCTCTGTATCCCTAACCCCCTTATCCCTCACAGTACTACCTCTGCACCAGCCATCTCTCTGTATCCATAACCCCCTTATCCCTCACAGTACTGCCTCCCTTCATCACTCTCTATATCCCTAATCCCCTTATCCCTCACAGTACTGCCTCCCTCCATCACTCTCTTTATCCCTAACCCCCTTATCCCTCACAGTACTACCTCCCTCCACTCTCTGTATCCCTAACCCCCTTATCCCTCACAGTACTACCTCTGCACCAGCCATCTCTCTGTATCCATAACCCCCTTATCCCTCACAGTACTACCTCTGCACCAGCCATATCTCTGTATCCCTAACCCCCTTATCCCTCACAGTACTACCTCTGCACCAGCCATCTCTCTGGAGTGGCTGAAAAGAGATTTTCTCATAGAAATCTGCATTAAAGCCGCTGTTGTAAAGCGGGCTGTCCGTCAATCACCTATTAATGAATTGATATGTGAGTTCAGTCACTTGGATCTGTATTTCCACTCATCTCCCCTGGGACATTTCTGATTAATCACTTTGTTTTATTTATTATGATGGACTGTGAAAATGTGCCATATGAATATGAGGTAGCCAAATATGACCTATTGCTTAAGAGGATGCTGTCACATGTCAGGTCACAGCAGGAGGAGCTGATAATTCAGTGCTCTCGGGTGGGTGGGTGGGTGGGTGGGTGGGAGAGACTCGATTGCTTTTCCTAACCTGAGGGCATATTTGTCACTCCGTGTCTCTCTCACACAGATGAATACTTCATCCCTCTCCATTTTCTTCGTGGGATGACTACTTGGACTTCATTCTGACCCTTCTGTTCTCTCAGGTCAAAGGTCAAATAGGAGAACCAGGCTGTGTAATTACATAATGTGGCATGGAGACCTTTTGGTTTGACTTGACCACTCATTCCTAGATGATGATGATGATGGTGACATCACACTAACACCATTGTATGTCTGTCTCATCCTCGTTGGTGAAAGGGACTAAGGATTAGTTGTTATCTGGACAATTGATTCATTGAACAGCCCGATTTATTCACTTGAGATCAGATGGATATTATTTAAGGTTGTGCATCTGCTTCAACAAACACCCTTGATTTAGCAAACCTTGTTCAATATACACGTGATTACATAGCTAAGAGTTGATTTTATCTGGACAATTAATCAATAGAACAGACAGATTCATTCACTTGATTGCATAGTAAACATGATTTTCGACCTGTTTGAGCGCTACATCCTGAGTTGAACAGGAAGACTCATGCTAATCCTTATTCAGTATATCCGTGAGGGCCTAGCTGAATATGATCATGGAGGCTGAAGGATCTGCTCCTGGAAACAGAGCTGCTATTGTAACACACACTGGGTAGCATCCATCAAATGGTCCATAATGATTTATGTAACCTCTCCCCAATTAAACCGTGTTTAAGCTTCAGTGCCAAAGGCCTTATGGGTAAATCCAGGCAGCAGCACTGGGCTCCAGCTCGGCCTAAAGCCCCTTCGACCCCTTGGCCAAGCCTTGTCAAATGTAGGGCACTATATAGGGAATAGTGTGCCCTATGGGACGCAACCAGACGTTCTAAGAGCAGCTCCTAATGACCAGAACAGCTGACTGGAGCTGAAAAGAGAGTGTATGCAGCATGGAACACATGTACTGGACCCGGCTCTTTGGACCAGAGTTTCCCATGTGTTGTGACCACTCATCTTGGCCCTCACCCAAGGGGCTATTGGCCCATAGCTGAGGGAGGGAGGGAGCGAGAGGGGAGGGAGGGAGCGAGAGGGGAGGGAGGGAGCGAGAGGGGGAGGGATGGAGAGAGGGGGAGGGAGGGGGAGTGGGATGGAGAGAGATTGTGAGGAGGAAGTTGCTAATAGGAGCTGACAAACGCTGATGCGTGAAATGACTTTTAGATCATAACGCTAGATGGGAATGGGGTTCTATCTAAATCACACCCCCCTAAAAATGGCTTAGTGGAACAATGCAGATAAGCCAACAAGTCTTGGCAGTAATGGCAGCAGAATTAATTTGAAGTAGGAACTAACCGTCCTTTAAATTGTAGCTATTTATTTGAGTTATCCTTTCATCCCGTCTCGTGTTCTTAATGGAATGTATTTCTGCTACTTCTTTTACACGCTAATTCTGTTTTAATTTGCCAATATTTTAGCAGTCAAACATGCTCCCACAGGTGCAGGCAGAGCCTTATTAGCTAGTAGGAATATTGTGGCCTCACTAAAACAAGTTTGATTTGTGTATCAACCATTACTGGCTGAAGGAGAGGGACCAAACCCAGGGGAGAAATGTTTCCCCAGGAGGAGTATGAGGACAGATCTATCTTTTAACACCAGACCAGCATACATATTACACTGTATATACAAAACCATGTTTATTATAGAATTCAAATGATTGGAATCGGCCATTTCAGCCACGCCCGTTGCTGACAGGTGTATAAAATCGAGCACACAGCCATGCAATCTGCATAGACAAACATTAGCACCGTCATAGGATGCCATCTTTCCAACAAGTCAGTTTGTCGTATTTCTGTCCTGCTAGAGCTGCCCCGGTCAACTGTAAGTGCTATTATTGTGAAGTGGAAACGTCTAGGAGCAGCAATGGCTCAGCCACGAAGTGGTAGGCCACACAATCTCACAGAACAGGACCGCAGAGTGCTGTAGTGTGTCTGTCCTCGGTGAAACACTCACTACCGAGTTCCAAGCTGTCTCTGGAAGCAACATCAGCACATTAACAGTTCGTTGGGAACTTAATGAAATGGGTTTCCATGGCCAAGCCTAAGATCAACATGTGCAATGCCAAGCGTCGGCTGGAGTGGTGTAAAGCTCGCCGCCATTGGACTCTGGAGCAGTGGACACGTGTTCTCTGAAGTGATGAATCACGCTTCACCATCTGGCAGTTCGACTGACTAGTCTGGGTTTGGCGGAAGCCAGGGGAATGCTTCCTTCCCCAATACATAGTGCCCACTGTGAAGTTTGGTTTGGACCCCTTAGTTCCAGTGAAGCGAAATCTAAATGCTACAGCATACAATGACATTCTAGATGTTTCTGTGCTTCCAAATGTGTGGCAACAGTTTGGGGAAGGCCTTTTCCTGTTTTAGCATGACACTGCCCCCCCCGTGCACAAAGTGAGGTCCATACAGAAATGGTTTGTCTCGATCAGTGTGGAAGAACTTGACTGGCCTGCACAAAACCCGACCTCAACCCCATCAAACACATTTGGGAAGAATTTCAACGCCGACTGTGAGCCAGGCCTAATCGCCCAACATCAGTGGCTGAATGGAAGCATGTCCCCGCAGCAATGTTCCAACTTCTAGTGGAAAGCCTTCCCAGAAGAGTGGAGGCTGTTATGGCAGCAATGTTCCAACATCTATTGGAACACCTTCCCAGAAGAGTGGAGGCTGTTATAGCAGCAATGTTCCAACATCAAGTAGAAACCCTTCCCAGAAGAGAGGAGGCTTTTAAATTTTTTTATTTTATTTTTTTTAACCTTTATTTAACCTTTATTTAACCATGCAAGTCAGTTAAGAACATATTCTTATTTTCAATGACGGCCTACAGGTTAACTGTCTGTTCAGGGGCAGAACGACAGATTTGTACCTTGTCAGGTAGAATCAGGTTGTGATTTGAACTCACAACCTTCCGGTTACTAGTCCAACGCTCTAACCACTAGGCTACGCTGCCGCCCCAGCAAAGGGGACCAACTGCATATTAATGCCCATGATTTTGGAATGAGATGTTCAAGCGGGTGTCCACATACTTTTGGGCATGTAGTAGAAGTATGTTTTGGCTTGCAGTTCTGCATCATGCTTCACCTTTCTGTCTTGTTCTGCCTTTGATTATGGGGGTTCTACTTTGAAGGGGGGCAAAGCTGCCGTCCTGAACCGTTCTCCAATATTTCAATTGCAGTTTAGCCTTTGGCACCGGGGTTACACTCTGTCAAATCACCTCAATAGAGAGGGGCTGTACCCTTCACCCAAAGGAGGACATTTTGACCTGTGGGAAGAGCAGCTTTCTATACAGACATTGGCTACGGAATAGAGGTATTAAAATGAGACTTGCATTACAGCTCTAAATCCCTCTGAAGGGGAAGTGACCCTTGACCTGCGTCATGCTGAGTTTGACAGGCAGCTTCTGTTGCCTCTTTCTGTGTGCCCAGCTCATTTGCCACAGTTTGGCCCCTAAGTAAATAATTGTTTCTAACTTTAACCCTCCAGTCCAAATTATACACCCGGGTCTGAAGAAACCCTTTCTGTGAGAACATGGCAACGGTCCAAGTGTATAAGCCGTACCAGTGTGGTTCTCAGATGAAAAGTCCCCCCCTAAAGACCTCAAGCAGTGCTTCGGTGTGGCACTGGCATCAGTTGGGAAAGAAAAACCGTGAGTGTACAGCTGAAAAGACTCCAAGCAGCATTGCAAAGCATACAATGGCATCAGGCGTCTGACACCGTAATTGACATCCATTTCTTCAGGGAACAGTGGGTTAACTGCCAATAATAATAATAATAATAACACCATGGAGTCTCTTCTTCAGTGTTTAAAAACAGACTTCCCTACATAGTGCACTACTTTTGACTAGGACCCATAGGGCCTATTGGGCCCTGGTCAAAAGGAGTGAACTATGTAGTGAATATGCTGTCATTCGGGATGCAGCCTGTGCTTCAATGAGCCGACTCTTGTCTATAAATGCCCCTAACAGGTGGCGAGTCATTGAGACACGGCATTCAGAATGATTCTACTCTCGGCTGACTGGGAGACTGTGTGTCACACTGGTTATGAGTGGAAGGCATTGTGCTCGGTGCTATTTGAAATCTGGCCACTCCAGCTATCAAGGAAAAGAAGCTGCCATGGCACATCTAAGCCACTACCATAATTAAAGAAAATGGAGTCACTCAGTGGGTAAAGTGATGATAAAAGCACTGAGTTGTTTTGTCCGGTTGGTCAGTGGACTTTGTCTAGGTGCTTCTGTCTGCAGCCTGATTTCCTCCCATTAAGAGTACATCTAGCGTGCACACACACCGATCTGCAAGCCCACATCCACCAACCCCAATGCAAGTGTTTCCATATACAGTACCATTCAAAAGTTTGGACACACCTCCTCATTCAAGGGTTTTTCTTTATTACTATGTTCTAAATTGTAGACTAATAGTGAAGACATCAAAACTATGAAATCATGTGTAAAAAAATATATATATATTTTTTTAAATATTTGAGATCCTTCAATGTAGCCGCACTTTGCTTTGAGTTTTGCACACTCTTGGCATTCTCTCAACCAGCTTCATGAGGTAGTCACCTGGAATGCATTTCAATTAACAGGTGTGACATGTTACGTTAATTTTTGGAATTTATTTGCTTAATGCATTTGAGCCAATCAATTTTGTTGTGACAAGGTAGGGATGGTATACAGAAGACAGCCCTATTTGGTAAAAGACCAAGTCCATATTATGGCAAGAACAGCTCAAATAATCAAAGAGAAACGACAGTCCATCATTACTTTAAGACATGAAGGTCAGTCAATACAGAACATTTCAAGTACTTTTAAAGTGAAAGAACTTTGAAAGTGCAGTTGCAAAAACCATCAAGCCCTGGTTTTCATGAGGACCGCCACAGGAATGGAAGACCCAGACTTACCTCTGCTGCGGAGGATAAGTTCATTAGAGTTACCAGCCTCAGAAATTGCAGCCCAAATAAATGCTTCAGAGTTCAAGAAATAGACATCTCAACATCAAGTGTTCAGAGGAGACTGTTTGAATCAGGCCTTCATGGCTGAATTGCTGCAAAGAAACCACTACTAAAGGACCCCAATAATAATAAGAAACTTGCTTGTGCCAAGAAACACGATCAATGGACATTAGACTGGTGGAAATCTGTCCTTTTGGTCTAATGAGTCAAAATGTACAATTTTTGGTTCCAACCACTTGTCTTGGTGAGACGTAGTGTGGGTGAACAGATGATCTCTGCTCCTGCGGTTCCCACCGTGAAGCATGGAGTCGGAGGTGTGGGGGTGCTTTGCTGGTGACACTGTCAGGGATTTTATTTAGAATTCAAGGCACACTTAACCAGCATGGTTACCACAGCATTCTGCAGCCATATGACATCCCATCTGGTTTGCACTTAGTCCCACTATCTTTTGTTTTTCAACAGGACAATGACACAATACACTGGCAGGCTGTGTAAGGGCTATTTGACTAAGAAGGAGAGTGATGGAGTGCTGCATCAGATGACCTGGCCTCCACAATCACCCAGCCTCAACCCAATTTGAGATGGTTTGGGATGACCTGGACCACAGAGTGAAGGAAAAGCAGCCAACAAGTGCTCAGCATATGTGGGAGCTCCTCCAAGAATGTTGGAAAAGCATTCCAGGTGAAGCTGGTTGAAAGAGTGCCAAGAGTTTTCAAAGCTGTCATCAAGGCAAAGGGTGGCTACTTTGAAGAACCTAAAAAATATATTTAACACTTTTGCTTACTAGATGATTCCATATGTGTTAATAGTTTTGATGTCTTCACTATTATTCTACAATGTTGAAAATAGTAAAAACCCTTGAATAAGTAAGTGTGTCCAAAATTTGGACTGGTATTATAGTCCAGGAAGGGTTGCCTTATTTTCACAATGTTTAAGTAATCTTCTTCGTAGGAATACACTTATTAATCTTCTAGTTGAAACTTGCACTGCTTTCAAAAAGTATTCACATCCCTTGGCTTTATTCCACATTTTCTTGTTAAACCTGAATTCAAAATGTATTAAATACGTATTTTTCTCACCCATCTACCTATACACAATACCCCCAAATAACAGTGAAACATGTTTTTGCAAACAATTAGGTATTTATTGAAAATGAAGTTCAGAAATCTCTCATGTACAGGAGGGATATAGTGATGGGAGAGGGCCCCTCCCCCACCCAGAAGGTCTGACTGCCCCTCCCCATGCGCACACACACTAAAATCTTCCCCCAGAGACTTTCTAACTAGACACTCCGGGCCCCAGAGCTCCCACCCCCCAGCCTAGCCTCCCTAATGAGGGCTGGCCCCTCAGTGTTTGATCCTGTAGCCAACCCGAGGCACCCAGCCTCATGCATATTCAACACCCCTCAGACCATACACTCCCATTGCTCCTGGGTGGCTGTTTGATATCAAAGCCAGTTAGACAGAAGGGAAGAGAAAAGATACAGCCGTTTGTCTGTGTCCTGTACGTGTGTCTGTGTCCTGTACGTGTGTCTGTGTCCTGTACGTGTGTCTGTGTCTTGTACGTGTGTCTGTGTCTTGTACGTGTGTCTGTGTCTTGTTCATGTGTCTGTGTCCTGTGCGTGTGTCTGTGTCCTGTGTCTGTGTCCTGTGTCTGTGTCCTGTACGTGTGTCCTGTGTCTGTGTCCTGTACGTGTGTCCTGTGCGTGTGTCTGTGTCCTGTGCGTGTGTCCTGTGTCCTGTGTCTGTGTCCTGTGTCGTGTGTCTGTGTCCTGTACGTGTGTCGTGTGTCTGTGTCCTGTGCGTGTGTCTGTGTCCTGTCTGTGTCCTGTGCGTGTGTCCTGTGTCGTGTGTCTGTGTCCTGTGCGTGTGTCCTGTGTCCTGTGCGTGTGTCTGTGTCCTGTGCGTGTGTCTGTGTCCTGTGCGTGTGTCCTGTGTGTGTGTCCTGTGCGTGTGTCTGTGTCCTGTGCGTGTGTCCTGTGCGTGTGTCCTGCGCGTGTGTCCTGTGCGTGTGTCTGTGTCCTGCGTGTGTCCGTGTGTCTGTGTCCTGCGCGTGTGTCTGTGTCCTGCGCGTGTGTCTGTGTCCTGCGCGTGTGTCTGTGTCCTGCGCGTGTGTCTGTGTCCTGCGCGTGTGTCTGTGTCCTGTGCGTGTGTCTGTGTCCTGCGCGTGTGTCTGTGTCCTGTCTGTGTCCTGTGTCTGTGTGTGTCTGTGTCTGTGCGTGTGTCTGTGCGTGTGTCTGTGTCCTGTGCGTGTGTGTGTCTGTGTCTGTGTCTGTGCGTGCGTCTGTGTGTCGTGCGTCTGTGTCCTGCGCGTGTGTCTGTGTCCTGTGCGTGTGTCTGTGTCCTGTGCCTGTGTCCTGTGCGTGTGTCTGTGTCCTGTGCGTGTGTGCGTGTGTCTGTGTGCCTGTGTGTGTGTCTGTGTCCTGTGCGTGCGTCTGTGTCCTGTGCGTGCGCCTGTGTCCTGTGCGTGCGCCTGTGTCCTGTGCGTGCGCCTGTGTCCTGTGCGTGCGCCTGTGTCCTGTGCCTGTGTCCTGTGCGTGCGTCTGTGTCCTGTGCGTGCGTCTGTGTCCTGTGCGTGCGTCTGTGCGTGCGTCTGTGTCCTGTGCGTGCGTCTGTGCGTGCGTCTGTGTCCTGTGCGTGCGTCTGTGCGTGCGTCTGTGTCCTGTGCGTGCGTCTGTGTCCTGTGCGTGCGTCTGTGTCCTGTGTCTGTGTCCTGCACGTGTGTCTGTGTCCTGTGCGTGCGTCTGTGCGTGCGTCTGTGTCCTGTGCGTGCGTCTGTGTCCTGTGCGTGCGTCTGTGTCTGTGTCCTGTGCGTGCGTCTGTGTCCTGTGCGTGCGTCTGTGTCCTGTGCGTGCGTCTGTGTCCTGTGCGTGCGTCTGTGTGCGTCTGTGTCCTGTGCGTGCGTCTGTGTCCTGTGCGTGCGTCTGTGCGTGCGTCTGTGTCCTGTGCGTGCGTCTGTGCGTGCGTCTGTGTCCTGTGCGTGCGTCTGTGCGTGCGTCTGTGTCCTGTGCGTGCGTCTGTGTCCTGTGCGTGCGTCTGTGTCCTGTGCGTGCATCTGTGCGTGTGTCTGTGTCCTGTGCGTGCGTGTGTCTGTGTCCTGTGCGTGCGTCTGTGTCCTGTGCGTGCGTCTGTGTCCTGTGCGTGCGTCTGTGTCCTGTGCGTGCGTCTGTGTCCTGTGCGTGCGTCTGTGTCCTGTGCGTGCGTCTGTGCGTGCGTCTGTGCGTGTGTCTGTGTCTGTGTCGTGTGTCTGTGTCCTGTGCGTGCGTCTGTGTCCTGTGCGTGCGTCTGTGCGTGTGTCTGTGTCCTGTGCGTGCGTCTGTGTCCTGTGCGTGCGTCTGTGTCCTGTGCGTGTGTCTGTGTCCTGTACGTGCGTCTGTGTCCTGTACGTGCGTCTGTGTCCTGTGCGTGCGTCTGTGCGTGCGTCTGTGTCCTGTGCGTGCGTCTGTGCGTGCGTCTGTGTCCTGTGCGTGCGTCTGTGTCCTGTGCGTGCGTCTGTGTCCTGTGCGTGCGTCTGTGCGTGCGTGCATCTGTGCCTGTGTCTGTGTCCTGTGCGTGTGTCTGTGTCCTGTGCGTGTGTCTGTGTCCTGTGCGTGCGTCTGTGTCCTGTGCGTGTGCCTGTGTCCTGTGCGTGTGTCTGTGTCCTGTGCGTGTGTCTGTGTCCTGTGCGTGTGTCTGTGTCCTGTGCGTGTGCCTGTGTCCTGTGCGTGTGCCTGTGTCCTGTGCGTGTGTCTGTGTCCTGTGCGTGTGTCTGTGTCCTGTGCGTGTGTCTGTGTCCTGTGCGTGTGTCTGTGTCCTGTGCGTGTGTCTGTGTCCTGTGCGTGTGTCTGTGTCCTGTACGTGTGAAACTACATCATTGATCTGTTACCTTCCTTTCCACAGATGTTCATAAATGATTTAACAGCTGACGTTTTGGCTTTTCCTACTTTCCAAACTGCAACAAGCAAAGAAATCTTTTAAATCAACTTAGTGTGTCAATGACTATTAAATGATGCTGGTACATAACTGTTTTAAAATCTATACTGTGTATTATTTAAATGTTTTAACTTTTATTTAACTAGTCAAGTCAGTTAAGAACAAATTCTTATTTACAATGACTGCCTACACCGGCCAAACCCAGACGACGTTGGGCCAATTATGCGCCGCCCTATGGGACTCCCAATCACGGCCGGTTGTGATACAGCCTGGATTTGAACCAGGGTGTCTGTAGTGATGCCTCAAACACTGAGATGCAGTGCCTTAGACCACTGTGCCACTCGGGAGCCCCAAATGGGCATAGCAATAGCAGGATCATAATAGTTTGTTCTCTCTCTGTCTCCAGGATGGAGGTCTCCTCATCAACAACCCCACAGCGTTGGCCATCCATGAGTGTAAATGCCTGTGGCCCAATACGCCGGTCCAGTGTGTGGTGTCACTGGGTACGGGCCGCGTGGAGACAGCTGGCAAAAACAACACCACGTACACCAGCCTCAAGACCAAGCTCACCAACGTCATCAGCTCTGCCACCGACACAGAGGGTACGTCTGGGCGGGTCCATGTACCCTCTGATATACATCTCTGCATCACTTCTATAAGTCACATGCACCGAATACAACAGGTGTACAGTGAAATGCTTACTTATACAACAGGCTCTAACCAACAATGCCGTTTAAAAATGGAAAAAATGGAAAAAGAATAAAGTAACAAGCAGCTGTAAAATAACAATGTTCTAATGGCCACTTTGATTCTCAACACATTTCCCGGTAAGGATGAGATGAGATGAAGGCAGTCTGTGATTAGAGTAAATGTATTTTATTTAACCAGGCAAGTCGGTTAAGAACAACTTCTTATTTACATTGACGGTCAAACCCGAACAACGCTGGGCCATGGGACTCCCAATCACGGCCGGATGTGATACAACCTGGATTCGAACCAGGGACTTTAGTGATACCTCTTGCAATGAGATGCAGTGCCTTAGACCACTGCGCCACTCGGGGGCCCAGTAAAACAGGCATGCCCACACAGCCCCTGCATGACTTCAGGTCTACTTCACATCAACTGTGCACACCTTATCTCTGTGCACACCTTATCTCTGTGCACACCTTATCTCTGTGCACACCTTATCTCTGTGCACACCAACACAGCCTGAAAGCTACACTGTTACACACTGAGAGGGGTGAGGTGGTCTCAGTGAGTGTCGTGGTGCTATAGGAGAGAGTGTTTTTGAAGAGGAAAACAGGCTTTTAAGTGTGTTAATCTGCTGGTTATAAATAACCCCTCTGAAAGGGGAGATGAGGTGTAGAGTGGGAAAGATTCATCCCAAACTACAGGAGCACCACACAAAGAGACACAGCACTCATCTCTTTCACTACCGATACAACACACACAGCACTCATCTGTTTCACCACCGATACAACACAAAGAGACACAGCACTCATCTGTTTCACTACTGATACAACACACACAGCACTCATCTGTTTCACCACTGATACAACACAGATACAACTTCGATTATAATCACAGCCGTATATATCCCCCCCCAAGCAGACACATCGATGGCTCTGAACGAACTTTATTTAACTCTTTGCAAACTGGAAAACATTTATCCGGAGGCTGCATTCATTGTAGCTGGGGATTTTAACAAAGCCAATCTGAAAACAAGACTCCCTAAATTTTATCAGCATATCGATTGCGCAACCAGGGGTGGTAAAACCTTGGATCATTGTTACTCTAACTTCCGCGACGATTATAAGGCCCTGCCCCGCCCCCCTTTCGGAAAAGCTGACCACGACTCCATTTTGCTGATCCCTGCCTACAGACAGAAATTAAAACAAGAGGCTCCCACGCTGAGGTCTGTCCAACGCTGGTCAGACCAAGCTGACTCCACACTCCAAGACTGCTTCCATCACGTGGACTGGGACATGTTTCGTATTGCGTCAGATGGGAATATTGACGAATACGCTGATTCGGTGTGCGAGTTCATTAGAGCGTGCGTCGAAGATGTCGTTCCCATAGCAACGATAAAAACATTCCCTAACCAGAAACCGTGGATTGATGGCAGCATTCGCGTGAAACTGAAAGCGCGAACCACTGCTTTTAATCAGGGCAAGGTGTCTGGCAACATGACTGAATACAAACAGTGCAGCTATTCCCTCCGTAAGGCTATCAAACAAGCTAAGCGTCAGTACAGAGACAAAGTGGAATCTCAATTCAATGGCTCAGACACAAGAGGCATGTGGCAGGGTCTACAGTCAATCACGGACTACAAGATGAAATCCAGCCCAGTCACGGACCAGGATGTCTTGCTCCCAGGCAGACTAAATAACTTTTTGCCCGCTTTGAGGACAATACAGTGCCACTGACACGGCCTGCAACGGAAACATGCAGTCTCTCCTTCACTGCAGCCGAGGTGAGTAAGACATTTAAACGTGTTAACCCTCGCAAGGCTGCAGGCCCAGACGGCATCCCCAGCCGCGCCCTCCGAGCATGCGCAGACCAGCTGGCCGGTGTGTTTACGGACATATTCAATCAATCCCTATACCAGTCTGCTGTTCCCACATGCTTCAAGAGGGCCACCATTGTTCCTGTTCCCAAGAAAGCTAAGGTAACTGAGCTAAACGACTACCGCCCCGTAGCACTCACTTCCGTCATCATGAAGTGCTTTGAGAGACTAGTTAAGGACCATATCACCTCCACCCTACCTGACACCCTAGACCCACTCCAATTTGCTTACCGCCCAAATAGGTCCACAGACGATGCAATCTCAACCACACTGCACACTGCCATAACCCACCTGGACAAGAGGAATACCTATGTGAGAATGCTGTTCATCGACTACAGCTCGGCATTCAACACCATAGTACCCTCCAAGCTCGTCATCAAGCTCGAGACCCTGGGTCTCGACCCCGCCCTGTGCAACTGGGTACTGGACTTCCTGACGGGCCGCCCCCAGGTGGTGAGGGTAGGCAACAACATCTCCTCCCCGCTGATCCTCAACACGGGGGCCCCACAAGGGTGCGTTCTGAGCCCTCTCCTGTACTCCCTGTTCACCCACGACTGCGTGGCCACGCACGCCTCCAACTCAATCATCAAGTTTGCGGACGACACAACAGTGGTAGGCTTGATTACCAACAACGACGAGACGGCCTACAGGGAGGAGGTGAGGGCCCTTGGAGTGTGGTGTCAGGAAAATAACCTCACACTCAACGTCAACAAAACTAAGGAGATGATTGTGGACTTCAGGAAACAGCAGAGGGAACACCCCCTATCCACATCGATGGAACAGTAGTGGAGAGGGTAGCTAGTTTTAAGTTCCTCGGCATACACATCACAGACAAACTGAATTGGTCCACTCACACTGACAGCGTCGTGAAGAAGGCGCAGCAGCGCCTATTCAACCTCAGGAGGCTGAAGAAATTCGGCTTGTCACCAAAAGCACTCACAAACTTCTACAGATGCACAATCGAGAGCATCCTGGCGGGCTGTATCACCGCCTGGTACGGCAACTGCTCCGCCCTCAACCGTAAGGCTCTCCAGAGGGTAGTGAGGACTGCACAACGCATCACCGGGGGCAAACTACCTGCCCTCCAGGACACCTACACCACCCGTTGTTACAGGAAGGCCATAAAGATCATCAAGGACATCAACCACCCGAACCACTGCCTGTTCACCCCGCTATCATCCAGAAGGCGAGGTCAGTACAGGTGCATCAAAGCTGGGACCGAGAGACTGAAAAACAGCTTCTATCTCAAGGCCATCAGACTGTTAAATAGCCACCACTAACATTGAGTGGCTGCTGCCAACACACTGTCATTGACACTGACCCAACTCCAGCCATTTTAATAATGGGAATTGATGGAAATGATGTAAATATATCACTAGCCACTTTAAACAATGCTACCTTATATAATGTTACTTACCCTACATTATTCATCTCATATGCATATGTATATACTGTACTCTACAACATCGACTGCATCCTTATGTAACACATGTATCACTAGCCACTTTAACTATGCCACTTTGTTTACTTTGTCTACACACTCATCTCATATGTATATACTGTACTCGATACCATCTACTGTATGCTGCTCTGTACCATCACTCATTCATATATCCTTATGTACATGTTCCTTATCCCCTTACACTGTGTATAAGACAGTAGTTTTGGAATTGTTAGTTAGATTACTTGTTGGTTATCACTGCATTGTCAGAACTAGAAGCACAAGCATTTCGCTACACTCGCATTAACATCTGCTAACCATGTGTATGTGACAAATAAAATTTGATTGGATAGAAACAGCACTCATCTGTTTCACTACCGATACAACAGACACAGCACTCATCTGTTTCACTACTGATACAACACAGAGAGACACAGCACTCATCTGTTTCACTACTGATACAACACAGAGAGACAGCACTCATCTGTTTCACTACCGATACAACAGACACAGCACTCATCTGTTTCACTACTGATACAACACAGAGAGACACAGCACTCATCTGTTTCACTACCGATACAACACAGATAGAAACAGCACTCATCTGTTTCACTACTGATACAACAGACACAGCACTCATCTGTTTCACTACCGATACAACACAGATAGAAACAGCACTCATCTGTTTCACCACTGATACAACACAGATAGAAACAGCACTCATCTGTTTCACTACTGATACAACACAGAGAGACACAGCACTCATCTGTTTCACTACCGATACAACACAGATAGAAACAGCACTCATCTGTTTCACTACTGATACAACACAGAGACACAGCACTCATCTGTTTCACTACCGATACAACACAGATAGAAACAGCACTCATCTGTTTCACTACTGATACAACACAGAGACACAGCACTCATCTGTTTCACTACTGATACAACACAGATAGAAACAGCACTCATCTGTTTCACTACTGATACAACACAGATAGAAACAGCACTCATCTGTTTCACTACTGATACAACACAGATAGAAACAGCACTCATCTGTTTCACTACTGATACAACACAGAGACACAGCACTCATCTGTTTCACTACTGATACAACACAGATAGAAACAGCACTCATCTGTTTCACTACTGATACAACACAGATAGAAACAGCACTCATCTGTTTCACCACCGATACAACACAGTGAATGCCGTTTTATTTGATCTATATCTCTAGGGTGGAGTGTGTTTGTAATGAGAACACTAAAAACAATCCCTCCAACATCTCAGTGTATTTGTGGTGATATTTATATTATATAGAGCATTGGTTGGGACCCAGAATCCACCACACAGCCTCCAGATATGAGTCAAACTCTATCCGTTATGTACTATAATGGCACACATCTCCTGAACCGAGACTCATATTCCCACAGAGACGTGAGGTAACATTGACGGGAACAGCTGCTGCAGTGTTACCTATAACCACAGACTTAATGGGTTCTTATTGAGACAAGTAGTGAGAATTAGTCTCCAGGTGTGTAGCTTGACAATAGTGTTAATAGAACCAGTGTTTTAGCACCTGAACTAACACTAACCTCAAGCTCACTTTCATGTCTCTGACCTGCTGTTTCCTATTGGACAAGTCCCTTCAGGTACATCTAGACTGTTTCTGCCCTCATTGACTCTCTCTCAAATTTCAGACTGTTTATTTCTGTGTGTATACTCTGTGTTTTGGGATATTCCATTGTAGCCCACAATTTATCTTTATGTTTTTGGGACTTAAACCTACATAAATGTCCCTTGGAGGAAGATATTTTTAAGAAATAGTAATTCAACGGTGATGTATTTGTGCCATTTTGACCCGTTCGTGTGTTTGTGTAACCTTCACCCCCTCCCTATTCTCCCAATCAGAAGTCCACATCATGCTCGATGCCCTCCTTCCACCCGACTCGTACTTCCGCTTCAACCCTTATTTAAACGAGGACATCGCCCTGGATGAGAGCCGTGGTGAGAAGCTGAACCTGCTGCAGGCCGAGGGCCTGCGCTATCTGGACCGGAACCAGGAGAAGCTGCAGAAAGCTGCCCGGATACTCACCAGGGACAAGACCACCGTCCAGAGGCTGACTGAGTGGGCCAAGCTCAAACGTGACATGTACGATGGTATTCCCATCTTCAACTCCAAGCTGTAGGGGAGTAGGTCCCAGGCTCCACCACCACACAACACTAACTTCACCTAAAACTGGACTCTCTCCTAACACTGAATCCATACATAGAGTAATAGAATGTATATGTTAGTCTCTGTGGTTGTAGACGGTGTATTTTAAATTGGTAGAATACGCTTGCTGTTGTGTTTTTACTGCACCCATTTACATGTTACTGCACCCATTTACGTGTTACGGCACCCATTTGTCAGTGACTGTTTGCATGCTCTGGCAGCACTTGAAGGGGAGGGTGAGAGAGAGGGGTCTGGCAACACTTGAGGGGGAGAGAGGGAGGTCTGGCAGCACTTGGAGGGGAGGGGGAGAGAGAGGGGTCTGGCAACACTTGAGAGGGAGGTCTGGCAGCAATTGGAGGGGAGGGTGAGAGAGTGGGGTCTGGCAACACTTGGAGGGGAGGGGGAGAGAGGGAGGTCTGGCAGCACTTGGAGGGGAGGGGGAGAGAGAGGGGTCTGGCAACACTTGAGAGGGAGGTCTGGCAGCACTTGGAGGGGAGAGTGAGAGAGAGGGGTCTGGCAACACTTGGAGGGGAGGGGGAGAGAGAGGGGTCTGGTAACACTTGGAGGGGAGGGTGAGAGAGAGTGGTCTGGCAACACTTGGAGGGGAGGGGGAGAGAGAGGCGTCTGGTAACACTTGGAGGGGAGGGGAGAGAGAGGGGTCTGGTAACACTTGGAGGAGGGGAGAGAGAGGGGTCTGGTAACACTTGGAGGGGAGGGTGAGAGAGAGGGGTCTGGTAACACTTGGAGGGGAGGGGGAGAGAGAGGGGTCTGGTAACACTTGGAGGGGAGGGTGAGAGAGAGGATCTGGTAACACTTGGAGGGGAGGGTGAGAGAGAGGGGTTTGGCAACACTTGGAGGGGAGGGTGAGAGAGAGGGGTTTGGCAACACTTGGAGGGGAGGGTGAGAGAGAGGGGTTTGGCAACACTTGGAGGGGAGGGTGAGAGAGAGGGGTTTGGCAACACTTGGAGGGGAGGGTGAGAGAGAGGGGTTTGGCAACACTTGGAGGGGAGGGTGAGAGAGAGGGATCTGGCAACACTTGGAGGGGAGGGTGAGAGAGCGGTCTGGCAACATCACCAACATAATATTGATTATTATCATACTCTGTAAGCCAGAGTAGATAACTTACCAATAGCCCACTAATATATCTATATAAGGCTCTGGTTAGAAGTAGTGCATTATGTAGGAGATTAAGTGCCATTTGGAACATAACTGTGGACTGACTGTTCTCCAATGAAGCACTTTTTCACCTTTTAAAAAGATCACAACCATGTATATCCTGACACTGTATAAGAGATATATCTGGGATATATTTTGGATTTAAATCGTTTGTAGTTTGTTTTAACTTTGACTTGAACCGAATCTGCCACCAATAACTGAATTTTAAAGGTTAGGACCATAAACAAACATATACCATTTTTTTGGGGGGGATAACCATCTTGTCATGTTATCAATGTTTTACTTGAATGTATGCCTCAGAGATAGAATAATGGCTGGTCACTTGACATTTCTGTTCCTTGTACTTTTTAACACCAATGCAGCTTGTGGTCCTTCATTTGATTGTTTTAATGTTGACGGTGATATTGGTACATTCATCAGGGTGCAGATGTTTTGACATGTACTGTATAAATCCTTCATTAAAAAAAATGTACCAATGTATTTAGAGGAAGATGTTAGCCACTGACCTGGTTAGTTCACACATAAAGCTGCTTTAGATCAGAGTAGAGTCCTAATCAGGATCCATGGCTTAAGATGCTAAATGTTCACTCCTCACTTGTTTGATTTTAAGAATGCGTTACGGAACAATGACTTGACTGTTGTATTATTATTTATTATTATTATTATTAAATTGTAGCTATAATTTGAAATGCATTAAGATTTAAAATGCTCCTGAATGAAGTCTTCTGCCTCTGTGTTATTTACATTTAAATCCATGCTGATTTTATTTTATTTTTTAGCTTAGTCATTTGTATCCTTCTATAATTGATTAGCATGAGCGATGCTGATGTTCTGCATCCACTAATAACAGGTTGTGAACACTTTCCTTTCTCCAATTTGCTGTTTTCCAGACATGGGTTCAAGTACTATTTGGCAAACACTTGAAGAAATTGAACGGGATCTTCAGCTCATACAAATTCATTATTTTACGAATTGGCTGCAGGCCTGCGCTCTCTGGACCGGAACGGGTGCCGTTGTTGTACACGTGAGCGCTACTTTCAAAACTACTGGCTGAAATTACACAAAACCTTGTATAACGCATTTTTTTTTTTTTTTTTAAAGCTGTGCTTGATTCAGCTTGCATGGCACAATAGAACCAATAAGATAGTCCCAAAATGCAAACCCCGCTCTCCAGGAAGGCTAAAGAAAATGCTCAACGTATTTGAAAGATTTCCAATAGTATTTGAACCCAGGTCTGTTATCTCCATCCTAGCTACCCTGAAGTGCTGTTTCCCCTTTGCTATGCTATCGTCTGCCATGTTATTATTACTGCTAGTTTGAATCATGCCGGTGTAGCAGAGGGACTGTATACTATTATTGGCTGCTGCTTACTGCACTGATACTGTTGCTCGGGCTACAGTAGTGCTTGTGGCAAGTGAACGATGATGACATAGCTTAAAGATCTTACACAGCATAGACTCATTTCAACTATCAAGCATCTCAGATCAGGAGTGCTGGTCTAGGATCAGGTCCTCTCTCCAGATTAATCTAATTCATTACGGTCAAAAAAGTCAAACGCTGATCAGTAGTCTATAGTTCCCTACCAAGCAAGAAGGCAGTAAATGAGTTAGTCATTTTTGCTATGTTAAATACGTGCTTAATGACGTGGACAAGTATCCTGTCTGTGTTTTGGAGGAAATGGGGGGTCATGTTAGCAGTAACTTCATAAAGGTACTGTGAAACCAAGGTAAATTAAAGCCGTTTTTCTCAGTTCCACGCTATGAGCAGTTACGGCCTTTTTTGCTTGGTAGGGCAGTGTGCTACTCTGAGATGTTTGAAATAGGGTCCCAGGTTGATGACTGTGTAGTCAGGATGATGTCTTCGGTCCCTCAGGAGGGATGAAGACAAGATGGACAGAGATATTGACTTGATTTCTTTTAAATACCGTTCTCCTATTGATCCCATGTAAGCAGTGTGTGTGTTGAACATGTATATTGTGTAATTAAAATGCATCAATGAAACACTCTGACACTTCTTGCATAGTTTATTATGGATATTATATAATTATCTGAGTACTGCTGTTTTTCCCCCAGTAACAGACAACTTGTTGATAAAGCATGAAGTGTACATAGTTTATTATGGATATTATATAATTATCTGAGTACTGCTGTTTTCCCCCAGTAACAGACAACTTGTTGATAAAGCATGAAGTGTACATAGTTTATTATGGATATTATATAATTATGTAACAGACAACTTGTTGATAAAGCATGAAGTGTACATAGTTTATTATGGATATTATATAATTATCTATCAACAAGTTGTCTGTTACTGGGGAAAACAGCAGTACTCAGTTTATTATGGATATTATATAATTATCTATCTGAGTACTGCTGTTTTCCCCCAGTAACAGACAACTTGTTGATAAAGCATGAAGTGTACATCGTTGATGTTTTCTTGCATGTTTTTTTACCTGGGTGATACAACACATGATGCACACGGCACCATTTACATAAACTGAGTGTACAAAACATGAGGAACACCTTCATAATATGGACTTGCACCCTTTTTGATCTCAGAACAGCCTCGATTCGGCGGGTCATGCTGATGAGATGCTGGTCCATGTGGACTCTACAAGGTCGGGTCAGGGATGCTGGTCCTGATTCCACAGGGATGCTGGTCCATGTGGACTCTAGCGTTCCACAGGGATGCTGGTCCAGGTGTTGTTCCCACAGGGATGCTGGTCCATGTGGACTCTACAAGGTGTTGAAAGCGTTCCACAGGGATGCTGGTCCATGTGGACTCTACAAGGTGTTGAAAGCGTTCCACAGGGATGCTGGTCCATGTGGACTCTACAAGGTGTTGAAAGTGTTCCACAGGGATGCTGGTCCATGTGGACTCTACAAGGTGTTGAAAGCACAGGGATGCTGGTCCATGTGGACTCCATGAAAGCGTTCCACAGGGATGCTGGTCCATGTGGACTCTACAAGGTGTTGAAAGCGTTCCACAGGGATGCTGGTCCATGATGACTAATGCTCCCCTCAGTTGTGTCAAGTTGGCTGCATGTCCTTTGGGTGGTGGAACATTCTTGATACACATGGGAAATTGTTGAGTGTGAAAAACCCAGAAGCATTGCAGTTCTTGACACTTAAACTCAATTGTCTCGAGGCTTAAAAATCCTTCTTTAACTTCTATCCTCTCCTTCATCTACACTGATTGAACTGAATTTAACAGGTGACATCAATATGCAATCATAGCTTTTACCTGGTCAGTCTGTCACAGAAAGAACAGGTGTTCCTAATGTTTTCTCACTGCTATGTAAATACATGCTGATTGCCTCCACTTTTACCCTGGTGGTTCAATTTACTGGGCTTCCACTGATCTTATGGAGGATTCAGACTGAGTGTATATATTCATACTACAGATGCACCTGAGGAAACACCAGCTGGTGAGTGAGAGTTTGAAGGTAATTTGAAGCGGTTTTCCCTTCCCAGCTGCGCCACATATGCGACCCAAAGGAGAAGGTGGGATGACTGTGCAAGGCTGTGCTTAGGCACCTGGGTAACCGAGACAGCTGCTACCCGGAGATGGATCACCTACCCGCCCCCCAATCCCTAGAGCATAAACACCGGGCGGCCACGGACCGCTCTGTCCTCGATTCTTGCTGCTTACATGCATGGAGGCACAAGGAAGGCCCCACAACCGCCCCACCACCATAATGTCTTATATACTATAATCATTCCATATAGTGAGAAACGGCTACAGGAAATGACACCATAATGTCTTATAAACAGTAATAGTTCCATGTAGTGAGAAACAGCTACAGGAAATGACACCATAATGTCTTATAAACAGTAATAGTTCCATGTAGTGAGAAACAGCTACAGGAAATGACACCATAATGTCTTATAAACAGTAATAGTTCCATGTAGTGAGAAACGGCTACAGAAAATGACACCATAATGTCTTATAAACAGTAATAGTTCCATGTAGTGAGAAACGGCTACAGGAAATGACACCATAATGTCTTATAAACAGTAATAGTTCCATGTAGTAAACAGAAATGACACCATAAGTTCCAGTAATAGTTCCATATAGTGAGAAACGGCTACAGGAAATGACAACATAATGTCTTATATACAGTAATAGTTCCATGTAGTGAGAAACAGCTACAGAAAATGACAGTAATAGTTCCATATATAATGTCTTATAAACAGTAATAGTTCCATGTAGTGAGAAACGGCAGAAAATGACACCATAATGTCTTATAAACAGTAATAAATGACACCATAATGTCTTATAAACAGTAATAGTTCCATGTAGTGAGAAACGGCTACAGGAAATGACACCATAATGTCTTCTAAACAGTAATAGTTCCATATAGTGAGAAACGGCTACAGGAAATGACAACATAATGTCTTATATACAGTAATAGTTCCATGTAGTGAGAAACAGCTACAGGAAATGACACCATAATGTCTTATATACAGTAATAGTTCCATATAGTGAGAAACAGCTACAGGAAATGACACCATAATGTCTTATAAACAGTAATAGTTCCATATTGTCACGCCTTGGTCATTGTATTTTGTGTTTTTGTTATATGTTTGGGTAGGCCAGGGTGTGACATGGGTTTATATGTTGTTTTCGTATTGGGGTTTGTATTATTTGGGATCGCGGCTGATTAGGGGTGTTGTATAGGCTTGGCTGCCTGAGGCGATTCTCAATCAGAGTCAGGTGATTCTCGTTGTCTCTGATTGGGAACCGTATTTAGGCAGCCTTCGTTTCGCTTTGTATTTCGTGGGTGAATGTTCCTGTCTTTGTGTAGTGTTCACCAGATAGGCTGTAATAGGTTTCTCATTCCGTTTGTTGTTTTTGTATTTAGTTATTTCATGTATAGTCACTTTTCATTCATTAAAGATCATGAGTAACAAACACGCTGCATTTCGGTCCTGACTCTCTTCCTTCAACAGACGAACGCCGTTACACATATAGTGAGAAACAGCTACAGGAAATGACACCATAATGTCTTATAAACAGTAATAGTTCCATGTAGTGAGAAACAGCTACAGGAAATGACACCATAATGTCTTATAAACAGTAATAGTTCCATGTAGTGAGAAACAGCTACATACCTGGCCCATAGGCTACAGCTAGATTGCTCCACATACACAAGCCACTATGGTACAGTTACAGCCCTCAGTAATTGGGTTTAGACGTGATCACACTCATTAAGATCATATTTACAGACATGCCAGATGTTAATGCCAGGTGATGCCGTCATATAAATGAAATGACTGTCCATGTCCAATCTAGTAATTATGTTTCTATTGGTGCAGCCTAGATGCCTGGCACAGCTCGTAATGACAAGTCTATGAAGGTACTAAAGGGTTAATGCTGTGTGTGTGTGTTTTAAGTACACTCATGTCAGGTCTTTGCCCCCCCCCCTGTGTGTAAACATAGTTAGGCCGACTGTAGAGGCTGTTTGTGCTCAGCGTAGAGGTAGTAATGAAATCACGGATCTGAGGGAATGCATCCTCCTCTGAGATGTAAACTGAATCGACTGGTGGACTTGTTTGAACGCAATAATCGCATTAGTGATTTGATTTCTTTGCACCGTTTGGGCATAGTATCAAGCCTCTAGGGCTAGCTACCTGTGATTGCATTTCAATGACGCCTTTCAAATAAACTCTGACTGTGCAGATTTTGAGAACACATCTTGCGGTGCGTTTAGATGTGTTGTGTTGTTGCCTCCTTCCATCTGAACACTTATGTACTGTTGATGTTTACGCTTGGGGTGTCACTGCTATTCAATTATGCCCGGGATTTAGCCCAATGAATATAAGTCAATATTGGATAGGGGATGAGTTGTTTAGATAGATGATGGTGAATAGGGGGGATGAGTTGTTTAGATAGATGATGGTGAATAGGGGGGATGAGATGTGTGCTCTGGATAAGAGCGTCTGCTAAATGACGTAAATGTAAATGTAAATGTTTAGATAGATGATGGTGAATAGGGGGATGAGTTGTTTAGATAGATGATGATGTATAGGGGGATGAGTTGTTTAGATAGATGATAATGAATAGGGGGATGAGTTGTTTAGATAGATGATGATGAATAGGGGGATGAGTTGTTTAGATAGATGATAATGAATAGGGGGATGTGTTGTTTAGATAGATGATGATGAATAGGGGGGATGAGTTGTTTAGATAGATGATAATGAATAGGGGGATAAGTTGTTTAGATAGATGATGATGAATAGGAGGGGATGAGTTCTTTAGATAGATGATAATGAATAGGGGGGATGAGTTGTTTAGATAGATGATGATGAATTGGGGGGATGAGTTGTTAAATAATATAAATAATATGCCATTTAGCAGACGCTTTTATCCAAAGCGACTTACAGTCATGTGTGCATGCATTCTATGTATGGGTGGTCGCGGGAATCGAACCCACTACCCTGGCGTTATAAGCGCCATGCTCTACCAACTGAGCTACAGTTGATGATGAGTTGTTTAGATAGATGATGGTGAATAGGACGGGAATAGGACGGGATGAGTTCTTTAGATAGATGATAATGAATAGGGGGATGAGTTGTTTAGATAGATGATGATGAATAGGGGGGATGAGTTGTTTAGATAGATGATAATGAATAGGGGGATGAGTTGTTTAGATAGATGATAATGAATAGGAGGATGAGTTGTTTAGATAGATGAGGATGAATAGGAGGGGATGAGTTGTTTAGATAGATGATGGTGAATAGGGAGGGATGAGTTGTTTAGATAGATGATAATGAATAGGGGGATGAGTTGTTTAGATAGATGAGGATGAATAGGGGGATGAGTTGTTTAGATAGATGATGATGAATAGGGGGATGAGTTGTTTAGATAGATGATAATGAATAGGGGATGTGTTGTTTAGATAGATGATGATGAATAGGGGGATGAGTTGTTTAGATAGATGATAATGAATAGGGGGATGAGTTGTTTAGATAGATGATGATGAATAGGGTGAGTTGTTTAGATAGATGATGGTGAATAGGAGGGGATGAGTTCTTTATATAGATGATAATGAATAGGGGGATGAGTTGTTTAGATAGATGATAATGAATAGGGGGATGAGTTGTTTAGATAGATGATAATGAATAGGAGGGGATGAGTTCTTTAGATAGATGATAATGAATAGGGGGATGAGTTGTTTAGATAGATGATGATGAATTGGGGGGATGAGTTGTTAAATAATATAAATAATATGCCATTTAGCAGACGCTTTTATCCAAAGCGACTTACAGTCATGTGTGCATACATTCTATGTATGGGTGGTGGCAGGAATCGAACCCACTACCCTGGCGTTACAAGCGCCATGCTCTACCAACTGAGCTACAGTTGATGATGAGTTGTTTAGATAGATGATGGTGAATAGGACGGGATGAGTTCTTTAGATAGATGATAATGAATAGGGGGATGAGTTGTTTAGATAGATGATGATGAATAGGGGGGATGAGTTGTTTAGATAGATGATAATGAATAGAGGGATGTGTTGTTTAGATAGATGATAATGAATAGGGGGGATGAGTTCTTTAGATAGATGATGATGAATAGGGGGGATGAGTTGTTTAGATAGATGATAATGAATAGGAGGATGAGTTGTTTAGATAGATGAGGATGAATAGGAGGGGATGAGTTGTTTAGATAGATGATGGTGAATAGGGAGGGATGAGTTGTTTAGATAGATGATAATGAATAGGGGGGATGAGTTCTTTAGATAGATGATGATGAATAGTGGGATGAGTTTAGATGTTTAGAGTTGTTTAGATAGATGAGGATGAATAGGGGGATGAGTTGTTTAGATAGATGATGAATAGGGGGATGAGTTGTTTGAATGATGATGGGGGATGAGTTGTTGATTTGATGAATAGGGGGATGAGTTGTTTTTCCACCCAGGAAGGACGAGTTTGGGAAACACAGGTTGAGATGATGGAGCTTATACATTAGGCAATTTCAGACCTTGCCTCTCTATACCCGAGTCCCATACACAGACCTAGACGGACGTATTTATATACACCATCATTGGTCCCATAGGAATTTGTACACTGTACATTGTACAGCTTGACAATGTTGAAACAGCGGACGACAGTAAATAGGCTAAGTGTCATAAGCATAAAGAAGAGAGTTACCTGTCAGACAGTTGTGTGTAAGTGTCATAAAGCATAAAGAAGAGAGTTACCTGTCAGACTGTTGTGTGTAAGTGTCATAAGCATAAAGAAGAGAGTTACCTGTCAGACTGTTGTGTGTAAGTGTCATAAGCATAAAGAAGAGAGTTACCTGTCAGACTGTTGTGTGTAAGTGTCATAAGCATAAAGAAGAGAGTTACCTGTCAGACTGTTGTGTGTAAGTGTCATAAGCATAAAGAAGAGAGTTACCTGTCAGACTGTTGTGTGTAAGTGTCATAAGCATAAAGAAGAGAGTTACCTGTCAGACTGTTGTGTTGTGTGTAAGTGTCATAAGCATAAAGAAGAGAGTTACCTGTCAGACTGTTGTGTGTAAGTGTCATAAGCATAAAGAAGAGAGTTACCTGTCAGACTGTTGTGTGTAAGTGTCATAAGCATAAAGAAGAGAGTTACCTGTCAGACTGTTGTGTGTAAGTCACTGCAGTTCTGGCTTTAAGCAGTAGGGTGGTGTGTCCCATCTACCTTTCTCATTGTGGTTAATCATGTCAAAACGCTCCACATTTTTTTATTTAGCATTGTTATCAGGAAATATTCCAAAATGATGAAAATCAGTTATTGTGCTGCCGCTCCATAAGAGAGGGGGACAGGGGTCATCTTAGTCATTATCGACCCATTTCAAGGCTTTCTTGTCTAGCTAAGGTTCTTGAATCGTTGGTAAATGTACAACTTTGCTCTTTCTTTGTATTTAGAATGTAAACCAAATCAGGATTTAGTCCTGAGCACAGCGCTATTACAGCTACAACTTTAGTAGTGACCTTGTCAACGCTTTAGACACTAAAATGACATGTGCTGCTTTGTTTGTGGACCTGTCTAAAGCTTTTGATATTGGTGATGTTGTTTTAATGAATAAGTTGTCCTTGAAAGGCCTGAGCTCTGATGCCTGTTTATGGTTTCATGATTATCTTATAGTGACAGAACTGATGATTTATTTTATTTTATTTTATTTTTACCTTTATTTAACCAGGCAAGTCAGTTAAGAACATATTCTTATTTTCAATGACGCCTGGGAACAGTGGGTTAACTGCCTGTTCAGGGGCAGAACGACAGATTTGTACCTTGTCAGCTTGGGGGTTTGAACTCACAACCTTCCGGTTACTAGTCCAACGCTCTAACCACTATGCTACGCTGATGGGGTTAAGTCTGAATTTCTTGAAGTACATAAAGGTGAACCCCAGGCGTCGATATTGGGACCTGTTCTCTTCACTATTTAAACTCAGCAAAAAAATAAATGTCCTCACTGTCAACTGTGTTTATTTTCAGTAAACTTAACATGTGTAAATATTTGTATGAACATAACAAGATTCAACAACTGTGACATAAACTGAACAAGTTCTACAGACATGTGACTAACAGAAATGGAATAATGTGTCCCTGAACAAAGGGGGGGGGGGTCAAAATCAGAAGTAACAGTCGGTATCTGGTGTGGCCACCAGCTGCATTAAGTACTGCAGTGCATCTCCTACTAATGGACTGCACCAGATTTGCCAGTTCTTGCTGTGAGATGTTACCCCATTCTTCCACCAAGGCACATGCAAGTTCCCAGGTCCCAGACGTGCTCAATGGGATTGAGATCCAGGCTCTTTGTTGGCCATGGCAGAACACTGACATTTCTGTCTGGCAGGAAATCACGCAAAGAACGAGCAGTATGACTGGTGGCATTGTCATGCTGGAGGGTCATGTCAGGATGAGCCTGCAGGAAGGGTACCACATGAGGGAGGAGGATGTTGTTGCCGGGGATGTCTGGTGAGGACCTGTCTTACAACAGGCCTACAAGCCCTCAGTCCAGCCTCTGTCAGCCTATTGCGGACAGTCTGTGCACTGATGGAGGGATTGTGCGTTCCTGGTGTAACTCGGGCAGTTGTTGTTGCCATCCTGTACCTGTCCCACAGGTGTGTTGTTTAATTTTTTTTCTTTTAATATTTAACCTTTATTTAACCAGGTAGGCTAGTTGAGAACAAGTTCTCATTTGTAACTGCGACCTGGCCAAGATAAAGCAATTCGACACACAACAACACAGAGTTACACATAGTCAATAATACAGAACAAAAGAAAACAAAAAGTCTATATACAGTGAGTGCAAATGAGGTAAGATAAGGGAGTTAAGGCAATAAATAGGCCCTGGTGGCGAAGTAATTACAATATAGCAATTAAACAATGGAATGGTGGATGTGCAGAAGATGAATGTGCATGTAGAGATACTGGGGTGCAAAGGAGCAAGATAAATAAATAAATAATGTATGGGGATGAGGTAGGTAGATAGATGGGCTGTTTACAGATGGGCTGTTTACAGATGGGCTATGTACAGGTGCAGTGATCTGTGAGCTGCTCTGACAGCTGGCGCTTAAAGCTAGTGAGGGAGATATTAGTCTCCAGCTTCAGAGATTTTTGCAGTTCGTTTCCAGTCATTGGCAGCAGAGAACTGGAAGGAAAGATGACCAAATGAGGAATGAGCTTTGGGGGTGACCAGTGAGAAATATATGCTGGAGTGCGTGCTATGTGCTGTTACACATGGTCTGCCACTGCGAGAACGATCAGCTGTCCGTCCTGTCTCCCTGAGGCGCTGTCTTAGGCGTCTCACAGTATGGACATTGCAATTTATTGCCGTGGCCACATCTGCTGTCCCCATGCTTCCTTGCAGCATGCCTAAGGCATGTTCACACAGGTGAGCAGGGACCCTGGGCATCATTCTTTTGGTGTTTTTCAGAGTTAGTAGAAAGGCCTCTTTAGTGTCCTAAATTTTCATAACTGTGACCTTAATTGCCCACCGTCTGTAAGCTGTTAGTGGTGCATGTTCATTAATTGTTTATGGTTCATTGAACAAGCATGGGAAACAGTTTTTAAACCCTTTACAATGAAGATCTGTGAAGTTATTTGGATTTTTACGAATTATCTTTGAAAGACAGGGTCCTGAAAAAGGGATGTTTCTTTTTTTTGCTGAGTTTATATAAAAACCATCTGTACAAAATTGTAAACTTAATATATATGTGGATGCTACTATTATGTATGCTATTACCCTGACTGTTGATCTGGCTGTGTCTAAACTAGTCAGATGTTATAGCTATGTAGGAATCCCTTGTGCTTAATACGGGAAAAATGAAATACATGTTGTTTTCAAACTCTTGTAAGAATGTTTCAGATGAACTACATGTTAACTCAGTATATTGTTCTCCAATCAAACGTGTTCCCGCATATAAACACTTCGACATTCGGATTGATATGGATTTGACATTTAAAAACAGGTTAAGAAGTAAGAAGAAACGATTTAAAGTTAGATTTTTTTTAAAGAAACAGATGGTGTCTTTCTCTGAGCAGTAGGAAGCAGAAGGTGTATATTTCTCTAAGCAGTAGGAAGCAGATGGTGTCTTTCTCTAAGCAGTAGGAAGCAGATGGTCTCTTTCTCTGAGCGGTAGGTAGCAGATGGTGACTTTCTCTAAGCAGTAGGAAGCAGATGGTCTCTTTCTCTGAGCAGTAGGAAGCAGATGGTGTATTTCTCTAAGCAGTAGGAAGCAGATGGTGTCTTTATCTAAGCAGTAGGAAGCAGATGGTGTCTTTCTCTGAGCGGTAGGAAGCAGATGGTGTCTTTCTCTAAGCAGTAGGAAGCAGATGGTGTCTTTCTCTAAGCAGTAGGAAACAGATGGTGTCTTTCTCTAAGCAGTAGGAAGCAGATGGTGTCTTTCTCTAAGCGGTAGGAAGCAGATGGTGTCTTTCTCTAAGCAGTAGGAAGCAGATGGTGTCTTTCTCTAAGCAGTAGGAAGCAGATGGTGTCTTTCTCTAAGCAGTAGGAAGCAGAAGGTGTCTTTCTCTAAGCAGTAGGAAGCAGATGGTGTCTTTCTCTGAGCAGTAGGAAGCAGATGGTGTCTTTCTCTGAGCGGTAGGAAGCAGATGGTGTCTTTCTCTAAGCAGTAGGAAGCAGATGGTGTCTTTCTCTAAGCAGTAGGAAACAGATGGTGTCTTTCTCTGAGCGGTAGGAAGCAGATGGTGTCTTTCTCTAAGCAGTAGGAAGCAGAAGGTGTATATTTCTCTAAGCAGTAGGAAGCAGATGGTGTCTTTCTCTAAGCAGTAGGAAGCAGATGGTGTCTTTCTCTGAGCAGTAGGAAGCAGATGGTGTCTTTCTCTGAGCAGTAGGAAGCAGATGGTGTCTTTCTCTAAGCAGTAGGAAGCAGATGGTGTCTTTCTCTGATCAGTAGGAAGCAGATGGTATCTTTCTCTAAGCAGTAGGAAGCAGATGGTATCTTTCTCTAAGCAGTAGGAAGCAGATGGTGTCTTTCTCTAAGCAGTTGGAAACAGATGGTGTATTTCTCTGAGCAGTAGGAAGCAGATGGTGTATTTCTCTAAGCAGTAGGAAGCAGATGGTATCTTTCTCTAAGCAGTAGGAAGCAGATTGTGTCTTTCTCTGAGCAGTAGGAAGCAGATGGTGTCTTTCTCTAAGCAGTAGGAAACAGATGGTGTCTTTCTCTGAGCGGTAGGAAGCAGATGGTGTCTTTCTCTAAGCAGTAGGAAGCAGATGGTGTCTTTCTCTGAGCAGTAGGAAGCAGATGGTGTCTTTCTCTGAGCAGTAGGAAGCAGATGGTGTCTTTCTCTGAGCAGTAGGAAGCAGATGGTGTCTTTCTCTGAGCAGTAGGAAGCAGATGGTGTCTTTCTCTGAGCAGTAGGAAGCAGATGGTGTCTTTCTCTGAGCAGTAGGAAGCAGATGGTGTCTTTCTCTGAGCAGTAGGAAACAGATGGTGTCTTTCTCTAAGCAGTAGGAAGCAGACGGTGTCTTTTTTCTGAGCAGTAGGAAACAGATGGTGTCTTCCTCTGAGCAGTAGGAAGCAGATTGTTCAGTCAACCTTTTGATCTGTTGTTGATTATGGTGATATTATTTATTAAAGTGCAGCAGGTACTACTCTTAAACATTTAGATGCCATCTACCATAGTGCCCTTCATTTTGTTACAGGTGACAGCTTCAAATCAAATCACTGTATCCTGTATCCTGTATCAAAAGATTGTCTGGACTTCGCTAAAGACCAGTAGATCTCTACATTACTCCCTTTTTGTTTACAAGGCCTTCATTAACTTGCTGTTGAAGTATAGACACCTGAGTTGCCTAATCCTTTCACGGGATTGGTTAACTCTTGAGTTTCCTAGGGTGTCCACCGAGCTAGGTCAATCTGCTTTTACTTTTAATGCACTGTATTGCCCAAACAAAATTCAAAATACATATGTGTGTGTGTGTGTGTGTGTGTGTGTGTGTGTGTGTGTGTGTGTGTGTGTGTGTGTGTGTGTGTGTGTGTGTGTGTGTGTGTGTGTGTGTGTGTGTGTGTGTGTGTGTGTGTGTGTGTGTGTGTGTGTGTGTGTGTGTGTGTGTGCCTCAGCTCGTTGGTCTTTGGTTCTGATCTAGTTATAGGATCACATTCATCAGAATGCCAGCCTGGTTGTTTCATAGTCGGCTTGACGTCTTACTTGATGGCGGTGGTTCTTGTGTGTGTGCATCTCCCTTCTCTGTGTGCATCTCCCTTCTCCGTGTTCATCTCCCTTCTCTGTGTGCATCTCCCTTCTCTGTGTGCATCTCCCTTCTCCGTGTTCATCCCCCTTCTCTGTGTGCATCTCCCTTCTCTGTGTTCATCCCCCTTCTCTGTGTTCATCCCCCTTCTCTGCATCTCTCTAGCTTATTGTTTTAGTAAGGCAGGGAAACACTGATTCATTCAGGAAAAGGGACCTGGTTCCTGCCGGGTGATGAAGCCTGCTTTCTCTGTTTGCATGTGCCAGATTCATAATGCCTCCTTCAGCGTCATCAAACAGATGAATAAGGTACATGTATACGTTTCTTGGCTTTTCTGACTCTCTATTTTTGATGGTGTTTGTGAGTATGAAGTGTTGTTCTTCAGGACCCCTGATTCGATCCCAGGAAGGGACATAAACAGGACCTATTCTGTGTCTCAACAATGAGTTCACGTGGGAACATGCTAGAGGGCCATACATCCCTATAGCTACCAATACTCTACACATTAACTCATAGAGAGATACTCCTCAGAGTATGTTCCAGATCATTTTCATGCAGAAGGAAATTAAGTGAATATTTTAATTGGAATGAGATGATCCACAGACATGTCTGCAGGCAGTCTGAGAGGAGGGGAGGACAATAACGCTATTTCTTAATGTGGCTCTGGGAGGATGTGGGCCGGGTGGCAGGCACAACTCCCCAGGCCTCTTTCAACTGATAATGAATAGGAGTGTGCAGGAGGAGAGGAACGAAGACATAGAAATACAAGTTCTAGAACGGACATTCCCATTAAAGAAATTGAATGACTAATAATGCTGTGATAACAGTAGGCCTTAATTATAGGCTAGTCATTTCCCTGGTCCTTTAACAATAGATCATGCGTAGGGCTACGGTGTACAGGAGAGGAGGACTGAAGACACAGACTGTGACACTTTATGTATAGTATAGCTATGGTTGTATATATTATAAGATCCTGGTGTTGTCATGTTTTGATCTATTCTCGTGTGATACGGTTATTGTGTTTTTATTGTATGCCTACACTCTTAGAAAGAAAGGTGCTATCTAGACCCCAAAAGGTGATATCTATACCCTAAAAGGTGCTATCTAGACCCCGAAAGGTGCTATCTAGACCCCAAAAGGTGCTATCTAGACCCCAAAAGGTGATATCTAGACCCCAAAAGGTGCTATCTAGACCCCAAAAGGTGCTATCTAGACCCCAAAAGGTGCTATCTAGACCCCAAAAGGTGATATCTAGACCCCAAAAGGTGATATCTAGACCCCAAAAGGTGATATCTAGACCCCAAAAGGTGATATCTAGACCCTAAAAGGTGCTATCTATACCCTAAAAGGTGCTATCTATACCCTAAAAGGTGCTATCTATACCCTAAAAGGTGCTATCTAGACCCTGAAAGGTGATATCTAGACCCCAAAAGGTGATATCTAGACCCCAAAAGGTGATATCTAGACCCCAAAAGGTGATATCTATACACTAAAAGGTGCTATCTAGACCCTAAAAGGTGATATCTAGACCCTAAATGGGTTCTTTGGCTGTCCCCATAGGATAACCCTTTGAAGAACCCTGTTTGCTTCCAGGTAGAACCCTTTTGGTTCCAGGTAGAACATTTTTCAGTTCCATGTAGAACCCTTTCCTCAGAGGGTTCTACATGGAACCCAAGAGGGTTCTACCTGGAACCAAAAAGGGTGTTCCTATGGGGACAGCCAAAGAGCCCTTTTGGAACCCCTTTTTCTAACAGTGTGCGTTTGAGTCTAGTTTTTTATAGCAAATTAAATTGCCCAATGTTGGGACAATACAGCATTTCTGAATCAGAACAGCAGTAGGATGTTTGGAAGACTAGTGGAGCATAGAGACCATTTCCCAGGTATTCTCTCCTTCTGGACCGCTTTGGTTGTGTTGTGTCTTTTCCACAAAGATAATATCTGTAACCTCACATTACATCATGATGAGTCAGAACAGAACCTATAACTTGGAGATGAGAGGAGGAAAGAGATGTCTCTTTCTGTTATCCAACGGCATCCTTATTTTATCAGGACATGCTCCAGTTCTCATCACAACCACAGATCAAAATGCCTCGCAGCAAAACAGATTGCATGTGTGTCCGCACTGTGTGGTAGTTAAAGCTAAATTAAGGGATGTGTTGCTATTTTGCCAAACCAGGTTTATTTAATCCCTTGTTCAGTAATGACAGAGTAACATTAAACCACAGTAACTTGCATGCAGACAGTGGAGAGCATCTCCAGTAGAATCACTAGAGTGCCTGGTGGTTGATTCCATACATAGAATTAGAATGAATCATTCTGATTCTACGGTTCCATCCTGGCAGACTGGAGATGGCTTCCCGTACTAAACCAGTGATAATGCATGTGTTCTAACATCGGCATGCTATGAATGTCCATGTCTGGTTGAGTGTGACTCGCTCCAGATGGAATTGACAGGAAATGTATCTCTCTTTCCAGAGTCACATGACCAGACCACCACAGCCACCAGGCCATCAGGACAATGGGAGGCTACAGTAGAGGAGACATTAGGACAATGGGAGGCTACAGTAGAGGAGACATTAGGACAATGGGAGGCTACAGTAGAGGACACATCAGGACAATGGGAGGCTACAGTAGAGGAGACATTAGGACAATGGGAGGCTACAGTAGAGGAGACATTAGGACAATGGGAGGCTACAGTAGAGGAGACATTAGGACAATGGGAGGCTACAGTAGAGGAGACATTAGGACAATGGGAGGCTACAGTAGAGGAGACATTAGGACAATGGGAGGCTACAGTAGAGGAGACATCAGGACAATGGGAGGCTACAGTAGAGGAGACATCAGGACAATGGGAGGCTACAGTAGAGGAGACATCAGGTCAATGGGAGGCTACAGTAGAGGAGACATCAGGAGAATGGGAGGCTACAGTAGAGGAGACATCAGGAGAATGGGAGGCTACAGTAGAGGAGACATTAGGACAATGGGAGGCTACAGTAGAGGAGACATTAGGACAATGGGAGGCTACAGTAGAGGAGACATTAGGACAATGGGAGGCTACAGTAGAGGAGACATTAGGACAATGGGAGGCTACAGTAGAGGAGACATTAGGACAATGGGAGGCTACAGTAGAGGAGACATTAGGACAATGGGAGGCTACAGTAGAGGAGACATTAGGACAATGGGAGGCTACAGTATTTTTTTATTTTTTATTTCACCTTTATTTAACCAGGTAGGCAAGTTGAGAACAAGTTCTCATTTACAATTGTGACCTGGCCAAGATAAAGCAAAGCAGTTCGACAGATACAACGACACAGAGTTACACATGGAGTAAAACAAACATACAGTCAATAATACAGTATAAACAAGTCTATATACAATGTGAGCAAATCAGGTGAGAAGGGAGGTAAAGGCAAAAAGGCCATGGTGGCAAAGTAAATACAATATAGCAAGTAAAACACTGGAATGGTAGTTTTGCAATGGAAGAATGTGCAAAGTAGAAATAAAAATAATGGGGTGCAAAGGAGCAAAATAAATAAATAAATTAAATACAGTTGGGAAAGAGGTAGTTGTTTGGGCTAAATTATAGGTGGGCTATGTACAGGTGCAGTAATCTGTAAGATGCTCTGACAGTTGGTGCTTAAAGCTAGTGAGGGAGATAAGTGTTTCCAGTTTCAGAGATTTTGTAGTTCGTTCCAGTCATTGGCAGCAGAGAACTGGAAGGAGAGGCGGCCAAAGAAAGAATTGGTTTTGGGGGTGACTAGAGAGATATACCTGCTGGAGCGTGTGCTACAGGTGGGAGATGCTTTGGTGACCAGAGAGCTGAGATAAGGGGGGACTTTACCTAGCAGGGTCTTGTAGATGACATGGAGCCAGTGGGTTTGGCGACGAGTATGAAGCGAGGGCCAGCCAACGAGAGCGTACAGGTCGCAATGGTGGGTAGTATATGGGGCTTTGGTGACAAAACGGATTGCACTGTGATAGACTGCATCCAATTTGTTGAGTAGGGTATTGGAGGCTATTTTGTAAATGACATCGCCAAAGTCGAGGATTGGTAGGATAGTCAGTTTTACAAGGGTATGTTTGGCAGCATGAGTGAAGGATGCTTTATTGCGAAATAGGAAGCCAATTCTAGATTTAACTTTGGATTGGAGATGTTTGATATGGGTCTGGAAGGAGAGTTTACAGTCTAACCAGACACCTAAGTATTTGTAGTTGTCCACGTATTCTAAGTCAGAGCCGTCCATAGTAGTGATGTTGGACAGGCGGGTAGGTGCAGGTAGCGATCGGTTGAAGAGCATGCATTTAGTTTTACTTGTATTTAAGAGCAATTGGAGGCCACGGAAGGAGAGTTGTACGGCATTGAAGCTTGCCTGGAGGGTTGTTAACACAGTGTCCAAAAAAGGGCCGGAAGTATACAGAATGGTGTCGTCTGCGTAGAGGTGGATCAGAGACTCACCAGCAGCAAGAGCGACCTCATTGATGTATACAGAGAAGAGAGTCGGTCCAAGAATTGAACCCTGTGGCACCCCCATAGAGACTGCCAGAGGTCCGGACAGCAGACCCTCCGATTTGACACACTGAACTCTATCAGAGAAGTAGTTGGTGAACCAGGCGAGGCAATCATTTGAGAAACCAAGGCTGTCGAGTCTGCCGATGAGGATGTGGTGGTTGACAGAATCGAAAGCCTTGGCCAGATCAATGAATACGGCTGCACAGTAATGCTTCTTATCGATGGTGGTTAAGATATCGTTTAGGACCTTGAGCGTGGCTGAGGTGCACCCATGACCAGCTCTGAAACCAGATTGCATAGCAGAGAAGGTATGGTGAGATTCGAAATGGTCGGTAATCTGTTTGTTGACTTGGCTTTCGAAGACCTTAGAAAGGCATGGTAGGATAGATATAGGTCTGTAGCAGTTTGGGTCAAGAGTGTCCCCCCTTTGAAGAAGGGGATGACCGCAGCTGCTTTCCAATCTTTGGGAATCTCAGACGACACGAAAGAGAGGTTGAACAGGCTAGTAATAGGGGTGGCAACAATTTTGGCAGATAATTTTAGAAAGAAAGGGTCCAGATTGTCTAGCCCGGCTGATTTGTAGGGGTCCAGATTTTTCAGCTCTTTCAGAACATCAGCTGAATGGATTTGGGAGAAGGAGAAATAGGGAAGGCTTGGGCGAGTTGCTGTTGGGGGTGCAGTGCTGTTGACCGGGGTAGGAGTAGCCAGGTGGAAAGCATGGCCAGCCATAGAAAAATGCTTATTGAAATTCTCAATTATGGTGGATTTATCAGTGGTGACAGTGTTTCCTATCTTCAGTGCAGTGGGCAGCTGGGAGGAGGTGTTCTTATTCTCCATGGACTTTACAGTGTCCCAGAACCTTTTTGAGTTAGTGTTGCAGGAAGCTAATTTCTGCTTGAAAAAGCTAGCCTTGGCTTTTCTAACTGCCTGTGTATAACGGTTTCTAGCTTCCCTGAATAGCTGCATATCACGGGGGCTGTTCGATGCTAATGCAGAACGCCATAGGATGTTTTTGTGTTGGTTAAGGGCAGTCAGGTCTGGGGAGAACCAAGGGCTATATCTGTTCCTGGTTCTAAATTTCTTGAATGGGGCATGTTTATTTAAGATGGTTAGGAAGGCATTTAAAAAAATATCCAGGCATCCTCTACTGACGGGATGAGATCAATATCCTTCCAGGATACCCCGGCCAGGTCGATTAGAAAGGCCTGCTCGCTGAAGTGTTTCAGGGAGCATTTTACAGTGATGAGTGGAGGTCGTTTGACCGCTGACCCATTACGGATGCAGGCAATGAGGCAGTGATCGCTGAGATCTTGGTTGAAGACGGCAGAGGTGTATTTAGAGGGGAAGTTGGTTAGGATGATATCTATGAGGGTGCCCGTGTTTAAGGCTTTGGGGGGTACCTGGTAGGTTCATTGATAATTTGAGTGAGATTGAGGGCATCAAGTTTAGATTGCAGGATGGCTGGGGTGTTAAGCATGTTCCAGATTAGGTCGCCTAGCATCAAGAGCTCTGACATTAGGACAATGGGAGGCTACAGTAGAGGAGACATCAGGACAATGGGAGGCTACAGTAGAGGAGACATCAGGACAATGGGAGGCTACAGTAGAGGAGACATTAGGACAATGGGAGGCTACAGTAGAGGAGACATTAGGATAATGGGAGGCTACAGTAGAGGAGACATCAGGACAATGGGAGGCTACAGTAGAGGAGACATTAGGACAATGGGAGGCTACAGTAGAAGAGACATCAGGACAATGGGAGGCTACAGTAGAGGAGACATTAGGACAATGGGAGGCTACAGTAGAGGAGACATTAGGACAATGGGAGGCGCTGGAGACAGTAGGGCTTCCTGCCTGACTAGATAGCTTAAACGGTCCTGCTGATGGCTGAACAGCTAGGAAGCAGCTCAGAGGCAGGATTTATATAGTGCACTACTTTTGACCAGGGATCATAGGGCTCTGGTCTAAAGTAGTGCACTATGTAGGAAATATGGTACCATTTGCAACATACAGTAGCTTCACTCCTGCTGGTGATATGATGCATTCTGTTTCAGAACATTTTTCTTATGAGACTTAATAATTTAATGGCACAAATGTATAGGCCTACAGTTTATGCCTTAAAGGGGAAGGAATTAACCTAATTTTACTTTCTGTTTATGGTGAATGTTGTTTTTGTTCGCGCATTCCCATTATAATACATCGTTATGCATGAATCCAACAAAAGTTTATAAATGGAGAAAGTATAGCAAAGCACTTCACTCACCCCTCTAATTTCAAGAAGAGGATTAAAACAATAGTAACAGGGAATAATTTATAAAACGCAGCATGTAAAATGACTTTAGCTTACATGATCCTTTACCCCATACAGATGTTCCCCATCTGTGATGTTGACAGTAGCAGCGGGACATATTTTACATTTTGAAACCTATTTTGACAAAATTATTCAGTGTTCAACCACCATCTGTCGGCAGCGGCGCTGCAGTGCGCGCGCTTTAAAGGTGCCGCGGCTCATGCGCTATTGTGAACTGGTGTTATAGAGAGATCGAGTCTCTGAACGGACGGACCAGGCAGCAACGAAAATACACACAGGGGAAATATATCAGTCTACTAGCCTACTGCAAGCACCTGGGAGAGAGAGTGCACCACAGAGACTGCAGGTTAGGTGAGTAAATTATGTTTTTATGCCATAACAACCTAAAGACAGGTTCGGAGTCGGATGTCGCTGTCATTCACTTGAGTAGTTTATGCATGGGAACAAGGGATGGATGTTGTCTGTAGGCAAAAACTCATTTGGCGCATTCAATTGCCTGCCGGACGCAAAGAAATTACATGCTGTGTAGAAATTGACAGAGAACAGTATTTAGGCTACTTCTTGTGTGGTAGTCCTACTCATGTGGTATGTTACTCAAAACAGGTGTACAGCCCTGTACATATGTGTGTGCATCTGTGTGGCTGGTCCAGTGGACAGCTGGCAAGTGTTCGACTTGCCCTGGCATCATTTGTTAATTTTGTCGGCTATGGCTGGTTATCAAATAATAGAGTCAACCCGACTCACACTTTACCCAAAATGTGACAAAATATTTACCTTCGCTGAAGATTTTCACAAATCCTTGTTATCACATAACCGGAGAGAGAGACGGAGCAGTGCAGTCGCCAATATGTTATGCGTAATGTGTGAAACGTTTATACGCACATAACTCTGGTGATTGGAACATATTTGGACCTGTCAGTTGTTCGAAATCAAGTCATGTGTTTCACATGAGAAATGTCACACATAATACGATTTCTCAAAATATAATGGTACCAATCAAATTGTTATTTCGTTTAATTGACAACAATATATGGGTTACTCTCTAAAATGTCATTATAATATTCCCCAAACATTTTTTTATTTTACCTTTATTTAACCAGGCAAGTCAGTAAAGAACAAATTCTCATTTTCAATGACAGCCTAGGAACAGTGGGATAACTGCCTGTTCAGGGGCAGAACGACAGATTTGTACCTTGTCAGCTCAGGGGTTTGAAATTGCAACCTTCAGGTTACTAGTCCAATGCTCTAACCACTAGGCTACCCTGCCGCCCCAATGCATCACTGCAAGTACATTCCCACCCATGTACCCAACCTCCTCCACTCTGTCTCTGTCCCCTTGTCAGACAAGCTCCATTCATTCATAGTGTATTCAATGACCCCTTTCCCATTCTTCCCTACACACACAAACAAGCACCACTTTCACTTTGCAGAAACACACACAGATGCATGCACAAACACTCTAAACAAACACACACCCAAACACGCGCCACTTTCACTTTTTCCGTCAGTCCAATTAATGCTAATTACTAATAATGAATGACTAATGCTTTTATTGTCTGTAGCCGGCTCTTCTATCTGTGACACACTTTGTATGAATGTTTATTTCATGTTTATTCATGTTTATTCAGTGTAAGTAGACTATTG
This sequence comes from Oncorhynchus gorbuscha, assembly GCF_021184085.1. Lineage (NCBI taxonomy): Eukaryota > Metazoa > Chordata > Actinopteri > Salmoniformes > Salmonidae > Oncorhynchus > Oncorhynchus gorbuscha. Next base: position 11,188,870 of record NC_060173.1, read on the forward strand.
TTCATCTCCCCAAGTAGATAACAACTCCCTGACCCACCATGTGCCGTCATCCAGAGAGCCACAAATGGTTAAACAACTCCCTGACCCACCATGTGCCGTCATCCAGAGAGTCACAAATGGTTAAACAACTCCCTGACCCACCATGTGCCGTCATCCAGAGAGCCACAAATGGTTAAACAACTCCCTGACCCACCCATACATGAGGTACCAGAACCTAGTCAATGATAGCTTGGCTATATACATGAGGTACCAGAACCTAGTCAATGATAGCATGGCTATATACATGGGGCACCAGAACCAAGTCAATTAGAGCTTGGCTATATACATGGGGTACCAGATCCAAGTCAATGATAGCTTGGCTATATACATGGGGTACCAGTACCAAGTCAATGATAGCTTGGCTATATACACGGGGTACCAGAACCTAGTCAATGATAGCTTGGCTATATACATGGGGTACCAGTACCTAGTCAATGATAGCTTGGCTATATACATGGGGTACCAGTACCTAGTCAATGATAGCTTGGCTATATACATGGGGCACCAGAACCTAGTCAATGATAGCTTGGCTATATACATGGGGTACCAGAACCTAGTCAATGATAGCTTGGCTATATACATGGGGTACCAGTACCTAGTCAATGATAGCTTGGCTATATACATGGGGTACTAGTACCAAGTCAATGATAGCTTGGCTATATACATGGGGCACCAGAACCAAGTCAATTAAAGCTTGGCTATATACATGGGGTACCAGTACCAAGTCAATGATAGCTTGGCTAAATACGTGGGGTACCAGTACCAAGTCAATGATAGCTTGGCTATAAACATGGGGTACCAGTACCAAGTCAATAATAGTTGCCAAATGATGACCAGGAAGTGACCAGTCTTTAGAGCAGGGCTTTCCAACCCTGTTCCTGGAGAGCTACCGTCCTGTAGGTTTTAACTTCAACCCTGTTCTTGGAGAGCTACCGTCCTGTAGGTTTTAACTCCAACCCTGTTCCTGGAGAGCTACCGTCCTGTAGGTTCTAACACCAACCCTGTTCCTGAAGAGCTACCGTCCTGTAGGTTTTAACTCCAACCCTGTTCCTGGAGAGTGTAATTTAATGCCACTTATTCCACCTTGTGGGCTGGTGAAGCACTCTGTGTAATGGGTGAGTGCTGGTGGCAGGGAAGTCAGGCGCAGGACAATGAACTTGGTATAAACGGAGTCGTTTAATAAGTGCTCACAAAACTTTAAAAAAATATATATATATATTACACATAACATACAATCAAACAATCACCGACAAGGACATGAGGGGAAACAGAGGGTTAAATACACAACATGTAATTGATGGGATTGGAACCAGGGGTGAAGGAAGACAAGACAAAACCGATGGAAAATGAAAAATGGATCAGCGATGGCTAGAAGGTCGGTGACGTCGACCGCCGAACACACCGCCCGAACAAGGAGAGGGACCGACTTCGGCGGAAGTCGTGACACGCAGACTATTATGTGAGAAGTGATTCATTCTTCATTTCCAGCCAGTCGTCTGCCAAGTGATAGCTTGTGAACCAACTCCCCAAAGACTGGACAATACGTCTTGATCTTACAACCAAGATGGTTCATTTCTTGAGCCAAGATGGTTCATTTCTAGAACCAAGATGGTTCATTTCTAGAACCAAGATGGTTCATTTCTAGAACCAAGATGATTAATTTCTAGAGCCAATATGGTTCATTTCTAGAACCAAGATGGTTCATTTCTAGAACCAAGATGGTTCATTTCTAGAGCCAAGATGGTTCATTTCTAGAGCCAAGATGGTTCATTTCTAGAGCCAAGATGGTTCATTTCTAGACCCAAGATGGTTCATTTCGGAGCTATTGAATCACATCATGGAATCACACTTATGGATGTGTAAGAATTTGTTCTTAACTGACTTTCCTAGTTAAATAAAAGTTAAATAAATGTGTGTCAGTTTAGTAAAGGCAGAGTAGTCAACTGAATAGTTGTGCTTCTGACCATGCAGTTCCTGATGCTTTCTTTGGAGGTACACTACATGACCAAAAGTACACCTTCTCGTCGAACATCTCATTCCAAAACCCAGATTCGTCCGTTGGACTACAAGATGGTGAAGCATGATTCATCGCTCCACAGAACGCCTTTCCACTGTGTCCAATGGCGGTGAGCTTTCCACCACTCCAGCCGATGCTTTGCATTGCGCATGGTGATCTTAAGCTTGTGTGCTGCGGCTGCTCGGCCTCAGAAACCCATTTCATGAAACTGATGTCTCCTTGCTGACGTTTCTTATAGAGGCATTTCGGAACTCAGTAGTGAGTGTTGCAACCGAGGACAGATGATTTTTACACGCTACGCGCTTCAGCACTTGGCGGTCCCGTTCTGGGAGCTTGTGTGGCCTACCACTTTGCGGCTGAGCCGTTGTTGCTCCTCGACATTTACACTTCAAATTAAAAAACAACACTTACAGTTGGCCGGGGCTGCTCTAGAGGGGCAGAAATATGACCAACTGGCTTGTTGGAAAGGTGGAAGAGATTTTCGATGGTTTATGAATTGAAACGCAAAACGACACCGAATTCAAAACTTCAAATTTTTCTATTTAAATGATGATACAAAATTATTGCAACCAATAGAATGTTATATATATATATATATACACACACACACACATGTGGGATATAATGTTCCCAGCTCTGTAGATATTGCTGTGAGGAAGCAGTCATTAGATCATTTATTTTGGTACTGTCCATATGTAGCTCGTTTTGGTCACAGATCCAGGAATGGCTGAAGAATTGCAACATTTACCTAGAACTAACACTACAGATAGCAATACTGGGTGATTTGAAAAGTCAATCGATCAATAATATAATCATTATTTTACAATCTGTAGAGCTATGAGAATAGAAAGGTTCAGTACTTTTGTGAAGCATCACAGCACAGTTGAAAAATATATGGCTGCTAGAAATCCAAAATGGATGGTGTTGAGAGATAGATGGGAGGGGTTGAATGGAGCTGAAGGGTGGGACTAATAACTAAGATAACCAATGTAAAACATACGGGGTCTGTAAAATGTATATAGGTTCAGAAATGTTGTGAAATAGCATAGTGGATGGACATCAGAAATAGAGGAAGGACTATAAACAAACTAAATATAACTATTGTAAAATAGATTGTGTCTGTAAAATATGTATAGTATGTATAAACTGAAGGTAGAAGCCTAAGTCTTATTGTTTATTAGTTTACTCCAATTGGGGGAGGGGTGATATGGTTTGGGGAATTAAAACTGTATATGTATGAATGTTTATATATATGTATGTATGTATATATGTCAGTCAGTCAGTCAGTCAGGTAGTGAAAGTGCACTCTCAATGATCTGAATGTAGCCTGTCTGCCTCTCAATGATCTGAATGTAGCCTGTCTGCCTCTCAATGATCTGAATGTAGCCTGTCTGCCTCTCAATGATCTGAATGTAGCCTGTCTGCCTCTCAATGATCTGAATGTAGCCTGTCTGCCTCTCAATGATCTGAATGTAGCCTGTCTGCCTCTCAATGATCTGAATGTAGCCTGTCTGCCTCTCAATGATCTGAATGTAGCCTGTCTGCCTCTCAATGATCTGAATGTAGCCTGTCTGCCTCTCAATGATCTGAATGTAGCCTGTCTGCCTCTCAATGATCTGAATGTTGCCTGTCTGCCTCTCAATGATCTGAATGTTGCCTGTCTGCCTCTCAATGATCTGAATGTTGCCTGTCTGCCTCTCAATGATCTGAATGTAGCCTGTCTGCCTCTCAATGATCTGAATGTAGCCTGTCTGCCTCTCAATGATCTGAATGTAGCCTGTCTGCCTCTCAATGATCTGAATGTAGCCTGTCTGCCTCTCAATGATCTGAATATAGCCTGTCTGCCTCTCAATGATCTGAATGCATCCTGTCTGCCTCTCAATGATCTGAATGTAGCCTGTGTGCCTCTCAATGATCTGAATGTCTACTGTTCTGATGTTAGTAACCACAGGGGAGTAAGAGAGGCCCATGTACATCCATTAGTGTCACCACGGTCTGGGTCTCTTTGTTTTTCTGTGTGTGTGTGCGTGTGCGTGTGAGCGCTTGCTTGTGTTCTCCCACAGAGCCAGGCAGGCATCACAGTGACAGTGCTTTAGTCCAGGGTCTCTGTCACACCCCTGTCCTCGGCGCTGTTGGACCAGATGGATGTCTCATTAGGAGGACCACCATAGAGACACATAGGGTGTGTCCCAAATACTCCCTATCCCCATTACACCCACCCTATTCCCAGGGCTCTGGTCTAAAGTTGTGAACTATGTTGAGAGTAGTGTACCATTTGGGACACAGACCCTATATTACTGTTCTATTTAATTCTGTGGGGACCACTGTGCGAGTGTTAAGAATGTCTCTCTGCTGCTTGGCTGTATCTGTCTGTCTGTCTGTCTGACTGTCTGTCTGTCTGTCTGTCTGTCTGTCTGTCTGTCTGTCTGTCTGTCTGTCTGTCTGTCTGTCTGTCTGTCTGTCTGTCTGTCTGTCTGTCTGTCTGTCTGTCTGTCTGTCTGTCTGTCTGTCTGTCTGTCTGTCTGTCTGTCTGTCTGTCTGTCTGTCTGTCTGTCTGTCTGTCTGTCTGTCTGTCACTTGGAGCTGAAAAAGCCACAGATTTTAATAAATGTATACATGGGTACAGACAGTGGTGTAAAGTACTTTAAGTACAACTTAAGTCATTGTTTTGAGTATTTTTACTTTACTGCATTCGTAATTAAAATAATGTACCTTTTACTCAATACATTTTCCCTGACAGCCAAAAGTACTCGTTACATTTTGAATGCTTAGCAGGACAAGAAAGGTTCCAATTCACTCACTTATCAAGAGAACATCGCTGGTCATCCCTTCTGCCTCTAAACTGGCGGATTCACTAAACACATGCTTTGTTTGTTAATGATTTATAAGTGTTGGAGTATGCCATGGTTTTCCCTAAATAAAATACAAACTAGAAAATGGTGCTGTCTGGTTTGCTTAATACTGTACAGGGAACTTAAAAGATTTATCATTTTACTTTTGATACTTAAGTACACTGTTTTAGAAATTACAGTGCCTTCAGAGAGTATTCAGATGCCTTGACTTTTTCAACATTTTGTTACTTTACAGCCTTCTTCTAAAATTGAAGAAATATTTTTGTTTTATTTGCAATCTACACACAATACCCCATAATGACAAAGCAAAAACAGGTTAGGTAGAAATTACTTATTTACATAAGTATTCAGACCTTTGCTATGAGACTCGAAATTGAGCTCAGGTGCATCCTGTTTCCATTGATCGTCCTTGAGGTGTTTCTACAACTTTATTGGAGTCCACCTGTGGTAAAGTCAATAGATTGGACATGATTTGGAAAGGCACACACCTGTCTATATAAGGTCCCACAGTTTGAAAGTGCATTTCAGAGCAAAGACCAAGCCATGAGGTCCAAGGAATTTTTCGTAGAGCTCTGAGACAGGATTGTGTCGAGGCACAGATCTGAGGAAGGGTACCAAAAAACGTCTGCAGCATTGAAGGTCCCCAAGAACACAGTGGCCTCCATCATTCTTAAATTGAAGAAGTTTGGAACCAACAAGACTCTTCCTAGAGCTGGCCGCCAGGCCAAACTGAGCAATCGGGGGGGGGGGGGGGGAGTGTCTTGGTTAGGGAGGTGACCAAGAATGTGATGGTCACTCTGACAGAGCTCTAGAGTTCCTCTGTGGCGATGTGAGAACCTTGCAGAAGGACAACCATCTCTGCAGCACTCCACCAATCAGGCCTTAATTGTAGAGTGACCAGACGGAACCCACTCCTCAGTAAAAGGCACATGACAGCCCACTTGGAGTTTGCCAAAAGATACCTGAAGACTCTCTGGTCTGATGAAACCAAGATTGTACTTTTTGGCCTGA